>NW_028186423.1:13440633-13564715 GCF_003343005.1 Rhea americana
CCACCCTGCTGTGCGCCGCCGCGCTGGGCCCGCCGGAGCCCCTCGCCTATTTCAAGCCCTCGCCCGGCCTGGCGGCGTCTTGCGGCGGAGGGCAGGACGCGGGCGGCGGCCCGGCGGCGGCGGCCGCCACGGTGTTGGACGAGGTGGCGGTGCTGGAGCTGGAGGACGGCTACTGCGGCCAGGACGAGGATACATGGTACATGCGGCTCGCAGCGCGGCCCTGCCCGGCGGCGGTCCTCCGCGGTGCCCCTCGCCCTAGCTTCCCCCGGCCGCGGCCAGCCGCCGCCCCCCTCCGCGARGTAGCAGAGCCCTGCTCCGCCGACCCCCTGCATCCCCGCTAATGCTCCCCCAGCTGGTGCTCTCCAGGCTYTTAGAAGCATTAGCCCTCGACTCTACTTGGCCTTGTTCTGCTTAAGCTTAAGCTTAAACCTGCTTTTATTTTATTTTTTCCCCCTTTAACGTGTCATTTGTTTGGTGTGATCAACCCGACCGGTGAAAAGAGGCCTCGCGTACAGGGACTGGGTTTTGTGGCCCAGTTCGGGTCAGGGCTTTATCGCCCGCGCCCGTCCCTGCGCCCCTCCGCGGGGTGCCCGCCCTGGGCGGCTCGGCAGCCTCGGAAACCGCCGGTTCGGCAGCCGGAGCGACCAGGGAGCACGGCGGCAGCCGGCTGCTCCGGCCGGTTTCCCTCAGGCAGCGGCGTGAGGGAGGCACCGGCACCGGGCAGGGCCAAGGGCCGGGCGGGCGGCGAGCGCGGTTGCGGCCAGCGCACAGGCTTCCCATCGGGAAGGGCAGGGACTCGCTATTGCTTTCCCCTTTGAAAAAAAAAATATATATATATATGTGTGTGTATATATATATATGTCTCAAGTTTGGTGTAAGCCTCATTTCAGCCTACTGCTTACATAAGGAATTAAAAACAGCGGAATTGTTCCAGTAATCCTTTATCTGAACAGCGCTTCCTCCCCATCCTAAAATCTCTGCCCAGTTGGGCTCTGGTCTTCCGGGATTTGGGAGGGCTTTTGTCTTTTGGACATTGATCTATGTGGTTGTTTGTGTATCTTAGGTGCTTTTGTAGTTCCAAAAAGCGTGGCTCTGTGCTTGGAAGTGGAGGTTTAAAAAAAAAAAAAAAAAAAAAAGTAGAAAACATAATTGATCCAGAAATCCAGAGGAATAATTGTGCCTTTTTAAAAACAAATAGAAGGAGAGATTTTAGACTAAAGATATGAAAGACTGTTTGAAGTTGCATAACTTGCCTCAGCAACTTGTATGGACATCTTACAGACTATTTAAATACTGCAAAAATATTGTGGAAATCATTGTGTGTGTAACCATGTTAAACATAATTGATGCTTAATTGTATTAAACTATCAGTAGTAAAATGGTACCTATATTTCAATAACCATTTTAAGTGTCTATTGAAGCCTCTATATAGTTTCTTAACTTGTTACAGTTTTTAAAACAAGCTAGCATTTGCATCAGCTGAGAATAAAATACAGCATAATGCAGCTGAGATACATTTAAACATCCTTATTTTGATAGCACAGGAGGAATTTAAAAATCTAAATATCATCAATATTTTTTGAACATTGATTATGTGTACTTCATAGTACAAAAGTAATACGGTGCCTTAGTTTTTGAAAATTGCTTTTGAGAGTCATCATCAAATTTTATATAAATTTTTATCAGTATTGTTTCATTCTGTGTGTCATTCATCTGTGCAGGCTGTTCTGAAAGTGTTGATTCTGAGTTGAATCAATTTTTCCTTCAGTCCTAACCCATTGTTTATGGCAAATGAGTAGAAGTGATTAAACTTCTCTGTGCATTAGCTCTTTTTTGAATTTATTTGTCCCAGTCTTGTTAAACCCAGTATTCTTCCTGCTAAGTTTCAGGGCAACACAAAGGCAGTGTTATTTTATGCATCTTAATATAGTGATGCTCTTGATCAGTTTCCTGTTTGATTTGCACTCTGGAAGCAGTCCTAAGTGCAGTTTCGCGGCCAAAACTTATGTTCATATCATTACCTGTAATTCCTGCTCATGTCACACAGGTATGTGTCTACAGGCAAAATCTGGTAATAGGAGTTCGTTAACTTACTCAGCTTGGAGTGAGTTGTGTTAGCTCTTGTATATTTTCTTTCTCAAGGATGAATTTCCATTGTTATCCATTAGCGGTCAGCTCTATGATGCCAGCTGCTTTGGGGATTTTATAATTTAGATTGTTAAAGCTAAGTGATACATGGAAATCCAAAGACCGGTATGTTCCCASTTGTTAATTTAGTATTTTGGGTTCTTAAGTACCTCTCTATTATTTTTAATTGCAGTTACAAAAACAAGAATTGACTTTATTGCAGACAAGCCAAAATTTCTTTTTGCTTATCATCTTTTTATACAGATGTCTGATCATTGAGAATTTATCAGTCAGGTGTTTACCTTTCAAAACACTTCTGCAAGCTAACAGGAGACCTTAAAGTTTTTTTTTTGTTTGTTTGTTTGTTTTTTTTCTTTTGCCTTTTTTTTGCTGTTTTTCTTAATATCATGTTTTTGAACCTGTAGCAAGCTCTGAATGAAGTAAAGGGAAATGAGTGCTCTACTGAGAGGAATTCAGTAGTTGAACTATGCTTGGATTGCCAGTAGAGATACCAAATATGATGAGGGTATATATTCATTGTGAGCTATGACAGAGAGTGCCAATTTACTTCACAAAAAAGATATTGAGTAGACATTAGAAGTGGCCACCTGTTCAGGCCTTTTTTTGTTTTGTTCTTCATGCCCCTATTGCATGCCAAATTCCCATGCAGAATGTGGATATTTTGCTGGAGTCTGACATCTGTGTAGGAGTTTGTCAGTGGTCACATTGATCAGAAGCAGTAAAGCATGCTGCCTAGCCAAGGAGCTGAGAGCTGTCCTCAGTAGCTATTAATAGTTCACTTCCTGGGAASATTTGTGCTCTCCCAGGTGAACTGATGTCTGCATGTGTACACTAATATACAACAGTAGCAACATGGATATTAGCTTCAAGAATTTACCCATGAAAGTTACTTGGTACCTGTCTGGCTTCCTAAGTATTGTTTGATCATCCGATTAGCAGTGTGTACTCTGAGAATTGCAGATATATATCTATACAATTTCTTTCTTGTGTAGTTTTTTTCTACTGGAATCAAATACCAAAATTGAATTTTAATTTCTCAGCAGATGTTTTCTAATCTTTAAAGTTTGATTATTATAAAACATATGGTTCATTTGGGGAAGATAGAGGGTATGAAAATTACAGCCTAGATTCTCACACATTATTAATTTAATCAAAAGGTATACATATGAAATAGATCACAGTAAAATTTGAATTTAAATGTAAAATAAAATGCTGAAATTATCTTTACTGGAGTTTAAATAAAAATAAAGGGGAAAACTAATAGCATCTTTGGTGTGTGTAAAGCACCTAATGGATTTGAACTTTGGGCAGTGCTGAAATTCAGACAGTGATAATAATGAGATGTAGTATTTTCATGAAAAATCTAATCTAACTTTGATTTGAAGTTCCAAAGCTGTAGAGGTTATAGTTTGCATTTTATGAGGGAGAAGGGAAATATCAATGTTAACTCTTCCTGCTGAATACATTTTGTTAATAGAATTTCATATTGCAGGGCTATGCACTGTTGTAAATTAGTAGGAAGTTGAGAGTACAAAAGTATTGCATATCTTGCTGATATTTGTGTGTATTTTGGTTAAGGTTATATGTTTTGCCTACCAAGACTCTCACCCCTCAAGAGAAATCACTAAGTCCTCTGCAGTGGTGCAGACGTGTTCTGGATCATCCAAGTCCTGAGATAGAGGCTGCAAAACGTTCTCTGTGCTTTAGATTGGAACAAGGTAATCTTATTCTTTGAATTTCTCTACTATGAAGTTGGCATTTTTTGCCTAGCATATCGCTAGTACTCAGCAACTTTGGCAATTCAGCAAATTTCACAAATGGCAGGCATGCAATTGTCTCATGTATGTAAGTCTTCCTCTGCTCCGTGAAAACAATGAACAATTGAAATATTTTTTTCTGATCATGTATTTTTAAAGTATTCTCCTTCTTCATTATTCTTTCCCTCCCCTGAGTAACTCCTCAGTTTTAAATTCCTTAGCAGTATTAAACATTGGTTAAAATAGAAATTAGGGACTCTTTTGGGAGAGAACTTTGATGCTAGCTTTAGGATTGAAAAGAGATTTGAAAAACAGTACTTGCGTTTTTGGATAAAGCCAGTGTCATCACAGTAAATATCATCATAGCTCTAAATTTGTAAGATATGTTTGACCACATCTCACTGTAGTATCAAGACTTAGCACTAAGTATAGAACTGACAAAGAGGAGCTATAACTTGATTGCTAGCCCTGCTTTTCTGAGATCTCAGTAACCTGAAGTATTGAGATCAATTTGATGGCTGCCCAGTGCCAGTGAGCCTATAGAGAGGCAGTCTCTCTTATGTCTGGGAGTGCTGAATTTAGTTCTAATTTAGTTCTGAATTATTTTTTTTTAWTTTTTTTTAAACCATCCAGGGCCCTTGAATTCTTTTTTACTTTTTTTTTTCTTTGGCCATCCAAGGTAGTAAGATTGTAATAAGTGTTGTTGAAGAATCTGGTTAAGGTAGGAAACATTATCTTAAGATTTATAAGTGGCAATGGAAAAAAAAAAAGCAAATGAATAATATAGGAGGAGGATAGGAGAAAGAAGTAAAACTAATGGCCACATGGGTTTACAGTTTTATATTTTAGCTACAGCCTTCATTAAGAGGGATTAAACATGTAACTATATGCTTTGAAGGATATGGGAGTTGTGGATTAGTCTCATTCAAAATTAACGTTTAACTCAATTGACCTCTGACGGTATCTGTCTCTCTGCATTGACTACAAAAGAATCCTACAACTGATTATAGAAGAATCCTACAACAATTATTGTTCTGGCAATGTGCAGCTGAGCATCTGCCTAAAATTAGGTGGGCAAACTGATGTTCGTATAGTGATAATTATCCCAGCCAGATTTAAGGGGATTTCCGTTCAGATTCAGACGCCTGAATTTAGGTGTCTGCAGTGTGAGTTAGAGTCAATGTTCCCTATGCAATCAATGGGAACTTTTAGCCTGGAGAATCTGAGGCGCTACTCTGATGAGGCGACGGAGTTGTTGGCTTTAAGATGAAATCAGTAGCTTCATAGGACCTGCTGACACCTGCCTCAGAACTGCTCACTTGAATATGCATGTCTGTGATATAGGATGTCCGAATCTGGAGCTGAATCCTAGTGTAGAGGCTCTGTTCAGATTTCCCTCCATAGGCATCCAGTGCCATTGGAGATGCCCTAAGTTATCCTGACTGACCTTTGGTTTCCACTCAGGAAGGCAACAGATCTCCAATGGGTCCTGTGCCATATTTGCTGTTCTTCTAAGGATTTCTTGGCCGTGGTCCTAAGGACATCTCAGATGGGCTGAGGCAACTAGCTGTGGGCAACTGAATCAAGTCCATAGCATGAATGTAAAGGCAAGCCAGAGGGAACGCATCAGATATTTTTCCCTTCAAAAGTTTTAAAAAAAAAAGACTTAAAAATTTAAATTAATTGGAAATAAAGACATGAGAAAGGCAAATTTATTATTTGATTTACTGCCTCTCTCTGGTTATCTGTTCAATCTATGTCTATACTAAAGAAGTCACAGCAAGTTACTTTGACAGTGAGTCATTTTGTATGTTGTATATTCTAGTCATGGTAATGGCCTTATGAATTTCCTGTGCTTTGTACAAAGGTGCTGTGAAATTATATGCCATATGTAAAACTCCTTTATGGAACTGTATGTTTAAGGAGGGAATGGACTCCTGTTTCTACTGAAACAATTCTGCATTAAAGTTTTTTCATTAGTAGTTAAACTAATGAACTCTAGTATTGCAAAAGATTTTCTTTTTGTCAGCTTTACCTTTGCAAATAATAAGCAAATGTCATGTCATTTTTCATACTCAAACATTGTAGAAGTGGATTTCATAATATTTACTTCTTTTCCAGTTTTGAAACAAGATGAGTCAGCTGGAAGAATCTAGTAATTATGTTTTAAACAAAAACAAACCTTCTGTAATCTGACCTTCCGTTTTTATTTTGCCATACAGTCTGTCAGTAAGCACATGCAATTTTATTGTGATTTTGAAAGTGGTTCAGTAAGAATGGTGTTCTTTTCTGGTGCAAAAGACTGAAACTTTTTACTTATAAGCTGAAGAGCATCTTTTCCCCTTTAGCCATATACCTTGAAAGGGCATTTTAGAGGGATTTTAAAATCTAGTTGTGCTTCTGTGGTTTGGCACAAAGTCAATGGTAATGTTGATGTACTTTAGAAATGCTAAATGTGTAGTTGAAAAGCATTTACAGTGTACCAACTTATGCTTTCTGAAATAGCTTGCAGGTAGAATTTGCTTAATAATTTTGTCTATGATACATAAGCCAAAAATTAATCTGGTTTAGATTTTCATAGCTCTTTAAGTGTTATAGTGCACATAGAAATAAAGTGCAGTAAAAATTGATTTTTTTTTTCTCTACAAAGTCAGTGTATCTGAAGGAGGACACACAGAGAGAAGAGCTGTGAAACAGGAAGTATATTCTGTAGGTTTTTTCATTGTTGAAGTTTTAACTCATTCCTGTTATTATTTGGATAGCTTTTAAATCTATGCTCATTTATTTCAGCTCTTGTAAGTTTTCCTTATTGTATTATATCATGCTTTTCATAAAAATACTGGTATGTAGCATGAAATATCCCAGCATTAGAACAGCTTATAACAAATCCAAAGGTCTCATGAGGGACATAGGTGAAAGCAGTTCCATGGTGACCAAATGATAAAATGACTATCTGGTCTTTCAGGCTGAAGAGTCACTTGAATGATGCCTGTTTAATTTTTATCCTGTTGTGCTCGAAACCATGTTTCATTTACAGTGAAGTATCTGTTTTATGTATTCTATAGTGGAGGTAAGATTTCATCTTGGAGGAAAACTTCAAGGGCGTAAGTATAGTGTTTCCAGTAGGTGGTTCTTCTGTGAAGCACTGTGTGAACTTAGACAAGGTTCTCAGCATTCATCTGGTCTACTATTCATTAATGTTTATATTTAGTTTGCAATGAATAAGGCTTATTACAAGCTTTGTTTCTGTGGATTAAGCATGATAGCTTTGAGAAGGATGACAACTGAATGTAACTTCCTTTAAGAAGACTTATTTTCTTAGAATATTTCCTGTTTTCTGGGAGCAGTTGTGCCAAGATAATCTTTCTTTGATTTTACTCTATGGCCTAACCTGGATCACTTCTCCCTTTTTGCTCCTTTTCAGTCATCTCTTTTTTGAAACCTTTTGTTTTCTTTTGTTTAGAGCACTTTTCTATGTACTGGAGAGTCAGCTTCTTCTCCCTTCAGTTTTTAATATTTCTATTCCTTTAGATTCATTCAAATCACGAGGACCACATAATAGATTAAACAGTTTGATGGAGCTTGTTCTGTATTTTCTTGGTAATATTGGGAGATGTTGGGAGATGTCAGCATTAAGCTCAGTAAGCAAAGAGATACAATGTGTAAAGTTTCCAGCTGCTGCAGATCAGTATAACTCCTCTGAAATCAATGAAATGATGTTGATTTACATTCTGGCTGAAGATATACTGTATAGATTCACTTCTGTAAAAAGCTGAGGAGCAGCCGAGTGGATAAACTTAGGAGTTAAGAGGCTTAGTAAGGAGTCAGTCTGTAGGAGCTCAGCTTTTATTCAGGGCTTCAAACCATATCTCATTCAGTTGAGCCTTCCAGAGAGAAAAGCCCTCTTTCACAGAGACTATGAAATATTGGTTAGATTCAGAGTTTGTCTTAGATGAGTTCTCATTCAATAATACTACTTCAGCTCTTTAAAAACTGGCAACTGAAATCTGCAGATCTGCAATTGGCTGTAGTAATTTATAGTGTTTTAAGATGAAATTGCCKTTCATTTATTACAAAGAATAACATGCTTCAGGATGAATGCCTTTACGTGGTCTGTGGATGATAAGACATATAGTGAAGCAGATACACTGTAGTTTTTCTGATTGTTTATGACCAGTGACATTTTAGCCTTTATTGTATTGGATCCCAAAGTCATGCGCCARTTGAAGTTTGAAACCCAAGCATGTAACATACCCAGATAAAAATATGAAAAAACAAGGAAATCAGAAAGATGTGTCATTCAACAGTACCATATTCGCTTTACCTTTAAAAAATATTTTACAGTAAGACCCCAGACAGAATGTTTTACTCTGATCTCAAACTTCTTGCTTACGTAGAAACAGGCCAGGTTCTGTCCCATTCTCCTAATTCTCTCTCCTTGCCCTAAGGGTTCACAGTGAAATAATAGACTTTGAAGTCCTTAAGATATAAAAAGCWTCTCATGGACTGTTACAAATTGCAGTTACAAGGAACTTCTATACTGTAGTCTGTTAACAGCAGAAACACGCACAAAATATTATAAATAAATGAAAGCTTATATTTCCTATGATTGAGCTGCATCCAGTGCTGTTTTGAACTATGAGCTTTTTTCTTTTTCTAATGTAGATTAAGGTTTATTTGATATCCATTGAGGTGTCAGAGATGTATGTTATAGTGCTCAGGATTTAATTAATAAGATTAATACAGCTTTCTCATCCTTATTTTTCGTATTGCTAGAGATTAAAATTCTATATAAAATCTTTTAGGGTAGCAAATAGTAATGAACTGAAGCTTGCAGATGATAGAATTGTTGTTTCCATCATAAATAATACAATTTTTAAAGCTCCAGAAGAAATGGTGGAAGTGACAAGTGTGATTCAGTTCTCTTTTGTATATCATTCTGATAACAAAAAATACCTGTAACTGCTATGACCATCTGAGTACCTTTCAGGGACTGTGGCATCTTGAAGGACAGGATGTATAGCAGATTCATGCTGCAGTACAAATTTGGTGCTCAGAGCACACACATGCATAGGAGYTATTTCCTACTAGATTTCATTTATTTGAAGGAATCTCTTTTTGTATCTATATAATTCAAAGCAGTTCTTGGAGTTTTTGCAAAAGCTGATATCACTGGATTTTCTAACACAGCTACTGAAGATGATTTTTATATTTCAGTGTGAAAAACTCATTTTTGATACTCTACTTAGAAGCATGTGTTTGCATTTCAAACAGAATATTTTTCTCTAAGACTGGAACATTTCTCCTCTGCAAACATACCTCAAGATGGAAGTATTTATTTGAAAATCCTTGTGGCAATAAATGCATATAAAATCAGACAATTCTCTTTTTATTCACTCAGAAATACCTTGTGCTTTTTTAATATGGCTCTTATGTATTGCACCTACTTCTTATCAAATTTTAATAAATGTGCTATTGGAGGAGTTGATTTCACATGTTAAGAATTGATTGTTGTACAACTTGCAGAATTAAATATTTTCTTAGAATTCAATATTTTAGATTTGGTTTCTAGTTATAATAGTTACAAAAAGATGCTGAATTTGCAGTCTGAAGTAATTTATTTAAAGGTTGGTGCGGAAGTAGTGTTAGATATTACCTCACTTGAGAAAGTGTCTATCCTTGTTTTAGAATGGAAGTGTTCTATTAATATGCCCTAATTATGGAGTTAGGATCATCAACTCATCATGAGAGGCAGAACAGCTAGAAATACTGTCAAATTTTATTTGAGGATTTCAGTAGGCTTAAAATAAGAATAATTTATGCTTGCAATATTGTCTCAAAGTCTGTAATCCAGTGTATTCCTCAAAGCCATAGTGACAGCATCAACCTTAACATTTACACTAAGAATACAGGCACAGTTTCTCTTATGCAGCAGACTACTAATCACTGTTTTTGTTTCCAAAGTATACAACTTTACTAGCCCAGATAGAAACTAAAAATAAAACTCATTTTTTTTTAATGGACATGGATACATTTGATAGCTCATCCTCTGAAGATAACTTCTCAAGGGGAAAAGGGACCTTTTCAAAACTGGGCAATTTTGAGACCCACATTTCATTTCTGCTCCTGATTGTCTGTATGTTTTGTTTATTGTTTATTAGCCCTCAAATTGTTGTTACAGCTTTGACATAAATTCTCGTTTTACTTCACTGCCAATTTTGATGCCTACAGAAGAGAACTGAGTATAACATTTTAGAAAGTAGGTGAGCCTCCCTTGTGTGGTATCTAGAGGTAGCACTGCTTCTTTATCCAAATTTTGTCTATTTTTTTTTTTTTTTTCATTTCAGGGAGCACTTTGGCTCTTGCTTTCATAGATACTGCATATTTTGGGGAGCTCTTGTTCAGACTGTTTTATACTCTGACCTATAAGTACTTTTTTCAGAGTTATTTAGCGTTAGGATATTGTGCACAGTCTTGTAAGTGTGACATACATTCTTTGTCTTTGAATGACTGTCCTCACATTTTATTATTTTCAGATTGACTGGATTATCTGCACTTGCTTTACGAAATGTTCCACATGCCCAATATCTGTCTTAATATTTTGTGAAAATATGACACTTGTATCAGAGATTTGTATTTACTTTGACATTATAAAAGTAATCTTTTAATAGAACAGAACTTTTGTGATACTATCCAACACTGAAATGTAGCCAGTAAGCTCCAATCTGAGTGAGGCATGGGTATTTTCAGATTTGCTTGATGATCATTTTTTATATTGCAAGGCAGAGAATAAGTTAATACAAACTAGGAAGTTATTAAAATGAAATTTCTGAGTTTCTTACATAATTTTATTTTGTGAATCTCTCTTAAAATATTTTCTTAATTTTAATTCGGAATGGGATATAATTGTAAATATTTATAATTACAATAAATGTTTTATTGTGGAATATTCACTTTTTGGGGGCACCACTAAGCCATTCTTGAAGTAATTGCATATGACTTGATCAAAAAGAGAACTGAATACTTGATTAAAAACTTCATGTTCAATGTTCTGAGAACATTGAAGGAGAAAAGTAGTGTAAATCTGATTGCAAGACAAGAATTACTTTTCCTCAGCAAAACCTAGATAAGACCTGTATGATTCATGTTTCTAAAGCCATGTGGAGCAATTTAAAGATTACATGAGTTTTAGGATTTTAGTATCACCTCAGATACTGTAGTACCATATTGCATAGATACTACTAGAGTTTAGAGAATTGTCATAACCAAAAGAACTTGAGATAGGGATTCAAAGACATCCTGGCCAAGCCTTTCTAAAAAGGCCCATGTATTTTTTTWAAAAAGGTAACACCCTTTTTGATAGTTTTTTCTTGAAAAGAGAATAGAAGTACGGCTGATAGTTGAACATACTGAAGCCTGTATGTTCCCCTACTGCAGAGAGGCATTACAAATGCATTTTAACTTGGAACACGATTTTTTTTTCCACTTTTAGGAAAAAAAAAAAAAAAAAAACCTCTTCCTGTATTCAGGTGTCTTCCCTTGTTACGTAGTAGCAATGTTGATCTTACTGAACATGCACTATTAATTCAGGTGAGATGACTGGTACCTTGAAGCATACGTGGCTACAAATAGAACTAGAGGTGGCTAACTTTGGTGAAAACATCTTCATGTAGTCAAATACATTCTACCTTAAGAGCTGATGAGTTATGTCCTATGCTGCCTAGGAGACAAGATCAGTTAATTTCTCTTCTCACTTAATTTATCTTCAGCTGCCAGAGGACAGATATTTTTTGAACAAGTATGATAATATTTAGTTAGGATTTGAGGAGTAGAGAACTTACAAATTACTGAGATTAAGTGAGATTAATCATAATCTTTAATACCCACAGTTATGAAAGTTAGATACCTAGAAAAACCTAATTGTCCCTTGATTGTAAAGAAACCAAAGGGTAATTGATACATCCTTATGCCATTCTTAAGCAGTTATCTGAATTGAGTCTGGAGGTGCTCATTTCTTTCCATTGATTAGGAGAAACTTCGGTAGTACTTCATATTAGATGAATTAGATGACAATATTTCTTTATATTTTAACAAGTCGTGAACACTCTTTGCATTTTGACCTTGGTGCCTCATTTTTGTTCATTCGGAGAAAGTTTCTTATTGCCTCCTATCACTTCAGTCAGGGCACTTTTGAGCTTGCTTAGAATCATTTGTTCAGATACCTAACTCCAGAATAAGAATACTCAGACTTGGATTTTTTTTTGTGTGTTTTCATGTGCTAATAGTTAATCTGAATCTTTCTCTGATGGTTAGGCACAAAAATTTTGTGCTGCAGTTCATACATTGTTGAAATAATTGGTATAAATACTGTAGTATGTGTCTGTTAATACTAACTGAGTTACGGGAGATACTGTTTGATGTTGGATCTGAATCCTAGAGGAAAATCCGAGTGACTGAATTTCTTCTGGAAAGACTCACTTATCAGAGCCAACCATTGAGCTGTTTCTTCTCTGCCCAAGCACCTTGTCCTTGGATCTCGGCCATTTATTATGTAAATTCATGGAAAGTGATACGACCTGGATTTATTCCACCTAATTTTAGGCACACGTCTAGTATACTTTGCTTTGGCCTTGATACTTTTATCTTAAAAAAGGTGCTGAGCGTAATTTGACATGCTTTTGGGACTTTGAGATATCCAGTCAGAGCAGATAAGTATGACAGAGGATTTGCAGAACAGCCTCACTCACCTGGACCAGCGTCTGGAGGCATGATGAGATGCACTAGAACACCCCCAGTATACCTGTGTTTAGACAACTGAATTGTAGCCCTAGTGTTTCATGCTGAGAGATTGGTTCTGCTGCAAACTGCAGGACCTGTGGAATGGAAGGGGGAAGGCACTGCTTGGAATCTGTGTAAAAATGTCACACTGTTTTATTCACTAAACTAATCCTTTCAGCATTAAAAAAAATTTTTTGTTTACACTGTGATTGAGTCTTATCACCATAATTGTCATATATTCGTGAATAGTTTTGGTTGATGTGAATTTTTATTTTTTTTACTTCTTTTTTTTCCCTCTGGAATGGTATTTTTACTGCTGTCTAATCCAGTCTTCTATTCAACTGTTGAGACTAAAGCTGCAAAAAGAGAGCCTTTCTAGTAAAGTTCTGAGACTGCTGTGATTGCAGCGGCATAGTTTATAAGCTGACTTGGCAGGAGGATAAATACGATGGCATATCACAATTTTAGACCTACCAGTACATAGACACAAAGACTCAAGAGGTCACAAAGCAGCTGTTGTTCCTTGGGGGATGAAAACATTTCCAAATGAGTGGACACACTGCTATCATTTGTATCTTAAAACTTCTTTTTAGCTGATTAACTGAGCGATTAAACTGAAGCCGTCTAACATACAGTTGCAAGAAATTAGAGATTAATTTCTGCACTAAAAAGCCATATCAGTATAGCTGATTTTGAAAACAAATGTCCTTCTCCTCAGATTGACATTAGGAAAATGCACAAGACCTGTAAATATTTGTTATATAAAAAGCAGGCTTCTGACAAGATTAAAACCTCTCATGTTCTTAGCAGCACTGAAGAGTAAGCATATATACAGAGCATATGCAGGCACACAGAAGACCTCACCGCTCCTTGTTGTGTTATTGAAACATAAATAGACTCTAAAATTTGATCCTGTCAATACATACAGCCTGTCTACCTTGTGCATGTCAAACATGTCAAACAGTCTAGCTTCAATACGTCTACACACTGCAATGCAGTGCTGCATGGATGATATACATCAGTGTATCTGTCACTGAGAGCCAAGGTGAATGCTTGGCATGATACTTCTAGCAATTTAACTTTCATATCGTGTCCTATATAGCTACCTTATATGTGTCTGTAACTGTTAAATGTGCTATAAGTGCCTTCAAAATCAGGTTCATATTAATTTACTTAAGCCATCTTAAACTTTAGATTTATATAGTTCATGGCAATGGCTGTAAAGTGTTGATGTAAGAAAACTTCCCCACTAGAGCAGGAATCTTTTAGAAATCCTACTATACTATATTGACAAAATACTCCTACACTGACATGCTTGCTTGGTCTTYGCTAAGTAAGCCAAAGAAGTGACTGTATGTGTGGGGGAGACTGATTTTTGGAAACAAATATCTTTAAGCTGTAAAAGAGATGCCAAGAAAGGCATCTTTATTGTGAGTAGTAGTTCAGGGAGTAATTTAATAAGGAGACTTGTCCAAAAATGAATTTATATTTGCCAGCTATCAGGAACTTTTATTACCACCCTAAAAGAGCTGTGCCTATTAGAACAGAGCTTAAGAAAAACCTGTCCTCCCCCTATCTACATGACTTGTATGAAGGTGGCTGTAGCCCCGGTATGAATAGGATATATGCAACTGCTTCTCCTTCTCTTTGGATATTGAGACAAATTCCTATACGTCAGGGTAGCCCCAAGGGACATAGCTGTGTGGTRGGGAAGAAGATGACCCACAGTAACTGATGTGTGTTCAGATGGTATGCGCATTAAGAGTTTGAGAGCCTACTCCTGAATAATAGATGACCATGCCCAAAGAAGTGGCTGGCCAGATTTCTTTAAGTCAGTTTCATTAGCAGATCCTTTTTAGGATAATGAAGGAAGATACTTACATGCATAGATTTGTAGTAATGCCCCAATATTTCATACAAACGAAAATCCCAACGTGCATTGTTCAACTTGTATATAACTTCAAAATCTCAGCTTGTAAGGGTGGCTAAGTAGAGCATTCAGGGAAATAGAATGATCCCTCCTTTTTGTTTTGGTACTTGAATAGCAAATGCTTCTTCTGAGGCATAAGAAATTTCTAACTCCTCTTCTGATTAATGTAGTTTAATTAGCATTTTTATTGAATACCTTGATTATCTTACTGAATACCTATCATCCTGGCATTTTAACATTTTAAACTGTCCTTGCTTCTTCAAGGCATGGCTTGACACATTTTGTATGGAAATAGGAAATATTAATAGTATATATTCTGACCAAGACTTTAACTTGCTAGAAGCTTAGCACAGGGTCGACGTGTGCAATATAAATCCTACGAACAGCTTGATTTCAGATGAGMTTGCTGAGACTGAATCCCCTTCCCCCCTCCACAAACACACATCATTGATCCCATTATAGTTAAAAGGCATGTCTGCCAGAGGCAATCACAGTGTAACGATTAACAGTTAGAGTAAACAGATTTAGGTCCTTTTTCTATTTTTGATAATACTGTACTGTGTTGTTAATAATCTATCACAGTAATTGTCAAAYTGTTGGTCGTCAGGCCTTCACTGTGTGGGAGCTGCATCCTGTAGGTGTCTTTGACCCAGATGCTGGAAGGAGGCTGTTGAGATAACTCCTGCAGCACACACTCCTGGCTGCTGCCAAGATTCCCCTGACTCTTTAAGATCCTATATTCTACTCTTCTGCGGAGCTAGTGTCCACTGGATTGAAGCCATGTGAATTATATGGGAGACACCTGCAGGTGCAAATAGCAGATTAATGAAGAGATAGTCTGAGAGCAAGGTGGGCTGTCACAGACGCTTAAGATCTAAGAGCCCATATTTAAAGAGGAATTTTTTGTAACTATTTTTCACAATAGTTATGCAATGAGCATGAGATTTCTCATACCACTTATGATGATGTTACCTAGTACGAATGGCTCTTCTATAATAATAATGTTAAAGTTCATGTAGTCAGTGAAGGGCATGTGTTTTATGAAGGAAAATGTAAACCATTGCATGAATTGTGCCAAATAAAATGTTCTCCCTTTATATTAGCAGACAGTGTTAAGCAGATAGTGAGTTGAACTGTGATTTGCACTTACCATTATGCTAAAAATTGTTAAAAAGATATGTGCATCACAGTTTCTGAGTATGTGAGGACATCTGTTTAGTACTAGAAGAGTGAAGATGCCACTTATAAGCTTGTGTGGCATAGGGCTTTCTGCAAGGTTATTTGAACTAGTTAAGGCAGAATTAATTACAGATACATTATAACTATGTAACTTTGGGCGCAGTTACCTGCTAGTGAAGCTACGTAGATTTCAGTAGCAGTGTTAGTTTTTTGTCATGGTAGTAATATCCTCTAGGTAAAGGCACCAACTTTCTGAGAGCTTGTTTGGGACTACTGGACACTCTGCTCTGTCATTGTATAGATGCACCTGCAAGTCTCTGTGGATCCACTGATTTTGTAGTAGGATGATCTTAGGTTACCATAGTTGAGTCTTCCTCTAGTCCCTTTGCATGGAAATGCAATCTACTTTCTCTTTTGCAGATATATATATATATCCTGTTCTAACTTCACCTGTGCCTACAGGAACCTAGTTGCTACTAGCTGAGATGATAACATTATGACTTCCTTGTCCATCTCAGCTAGTATATACTGAGTTAGCTTAAGCTGTGGTCTGATAATTCATAGCTAGAAGAGGCTAATGCAGGAAATCTCTCCAGTAAGCACAATAAGACCTGGAAGAAGATAATTTCTGTGGTCACATGTACCTTGTCTGCACTTCACGGTGATATATTTTTCTTTACCTCAGTAGGAGCAGTCATGGATTCATAGGATGGCTACTACTTTGTTCCAGTTTTCTGTTGCTACTTGTTAAAGGTAAAATATGGTGAAATTTCCAGCYGTGAAGCTTTGCTCTGTTCTATGTACATATGTAAGCAGTGTAAGACACTGAATTAATCTCACCTAGCTGTAGACATCTCTTAGAGACCATTCTCTGACAAACATTTCTTTTGGTGGCTTCAGCAGGCTTACCGTTCTGCTTCTGTTTTCTTCTTCTCCATCCCTCTCTGAATGCCCTGATACATCTGGGTACCAGTTCCTAGTAAATGGGACTGAGGATCTCTTTTATGTTAAAAAAAAAGAGTCTTTTTAGCACAGATCAGAGCACTCATCTGATCTACTGTGCAGTCATCTGGTACAGTTGTACTGGTACAACCAAGAGGCTGGCATAAGGTAAAGCATCATGATTGAGGGAGGTAGCTATGGTTCTCCTTTAAACTGGAACTGCTGCCAAAAAAGATGTTCAGCAATTTTATTTGGATTGCTGGAGCTATTTAGGTAGGGTGAATACAAACATTGCTATGCTCTAGTCCTGCAGAAAAGAATTGTCTTTTTAAATTGCTAAGAAAATGGGAAAACTGAAGGCAGCCTCTGAAATCTCTTTTAAGCTCTCTTTATAAAATGTTCTCTGTAAAGAATGCTGTCAGAATGGGTTTTGTTTGAATATATGTAGAGATCAGTATCTGAGTCAGTCATATGAGCTCTCTTTGTAGTCAGCAGAGACAAACAGGCACAATTCATTTCATTTTAGATTGGAGATAAGGTGAATTGTGCCCTGCTTTTTTTCTGTTTTGAGTGTACTCTGTCCTATGATGACTAGGTCGGTTGTATGTGTCTGTACGTAAGAGCATCTTTATTGTATCTGTGTGGCTCAAGATCTTGTGTCTAGAAGTGTCATAAATAAATGTTAGGGGAGAGTAAGAAGAAGGGGAAAAGGCTTATATGCTTGTCCTAACGCTCTCCYAGATGTATTGTCAGCTCAGAGCTGAAACCAGATGTGATTTCTGATTTAGATGTGATTTAGTAACCTTTGGTGGATTTTTGTTCTGTGAATTTGTGTAATCTCCCTGTAAGATTGTGTAAACTTGTAACATTAAAAATGTCCTTTAGTAAGGATTCCTATTATGTAGTGGCCCCTAAAATTGCATAGGATGAACAATTTTAATGACTGAGATGATAATAGTGTGGGAGAAATAGCAGAGAGATATTTAGTTCCCTTGTATGATACACGTGAATCAGTTGGATGCTTAGTTGGAAAGTTGTATCGTTTTGCAAATCAGTTAAAATTTGAGCACTTGTACAAGCATGGACTGTGATGAATAATCTGCCAAACAGAATGAAAATATGTGAGACTAGCAGTGTATATGAAATGCCACATGCTGCATAAAGGAGCTGGAGAGGGAATAGACATGTGGGGCCTATATCATGCTTATGATGTAATAGTTCAGCATGTTTGACTGATCTCTTAAGACAGGGAAACTTGGAAGCCAAGTATGGCTATTACCTCTGCTCTGACAACTTGCTTTGAGAATAAGTCTCCCTATTCATGTAGGAAAAGTTGTGCTCTCAGGAAGAAAATAAACATTAGGGCAGTTACATTTTTCACAAAACCTTGTTTGTTTGTTTAAATCATTGGTGAAAAGTTTGCCTAGTCAGCAAAAAGACAAAACCCAATCCAGCCCTCCAAAGCATATAGCTAGGCAAAGTACCTTTTTGTAGGAAATGTATAGTTTATACTTCCTAATTCCAATTCCTTTCTCGTCCTCTGTGTAATACTTTGCAAAAAAAAAAAAAAATATATATATATATATATATATCACTTGAAACAGTTGAGTCGTGGAAGGGTGCTTAAAGTTTGTGTATAATTGTGTATATTGTATTTGGAAAATAACAGTGTCGTTTTCCAGTATGTGATGCATTCGAAGACAGTTTTCACTGTTATGTTGAGATAGAGTAGTTGTGCGTCTGTCTTGAAAAAGATACAGGTCTTCCCTCTCTGATAAGTAATCGTTGGCACAATTGGAATATTTCTTGACAAAGTGCATCACTCCTGAATCTTGCTTAGATTTACGTTTTTTTCAACAGTTGCAGTATGTCAAACGCCGCCACTGTTTACATTGCTCTGCTGTGCTAGGTGAAAATCCAGGATTGCTGCAATTTAGATAGACTTTCTGACTCAACCTTTAAAAGAAGGCTGTGCTATTTCTGTTGGGACAAATCTTGAGGTGTAGAAATTACTGTAGTTCTATATGTTTATATAGTAGTATACCGATCCATATCAGAACTACTACCTTTTTTACTGTATATTAATGCAGAATCCTTTTATATTATTTTTCCAAGAGGACTTGCTTTATGTGAAATGAGTTGGGGACCAGTTTAACTTTTTCAGGTATTCCTAGTTCTGAAATAAAATTTAAGCTAATATTATTTTTCAGTTTTCATAGACTTAGAGGAAAGTAGGCAGTCTTTATTAATTCTCTCAGCTGCTCCTAATCTATTACTGTATGGCCTAACTATAATGGCAGTTATTTTCATCAGATATTTGCTATATTTGAGACTGAGCTTGATTATTTTAAAGTAGTGTGAGAAGAGTATTTGGTCATTTTTACTTTACACAGCAATATCCTGTGTTCATTGATGAAAATGTGAAATTTCAGAAAATTTCTTAGAGAAATTATTTTGAAAAAGGCAATCAAATGAAGACATTTCATTGTTATATAGCTTCTCACTAGCTGARATACACAAAAGCTTTGTTTAGGCTTTGGAAAGGTATTTCTTTGGCAGATGAGGAATTGCCGTATATGTAATGTTTCTATTTACAACGTGTCAGTGTTGTACAGGAGGGCTAAGTTTTTAGCTCTGTATTTTTTTCCTTTACTTTCAAATGTTACAAATATTAATGGGTTTATTTCAAAAATCCTTGTACACACTTTCCAAAGAGGTTGAGTTTAGATAAAATCTTTTCTTCTAAAAGAGATTTTGGTAATAACAGTGAAATTAATTTTCTGATAACTGAGCTGGCAACTCGTCTATAACATCTATGGGAAAAACAAAACCTAAGAAGGTGGTTGACATGTTATTTTTTTACCATTCCAGTATAATTGTTAAGGCTCAGTTTCGGCCTGAAACCAAAGGTTCAAGGATAAAAATATACAGGAAGTGTTATTGCTGGGGCTCTTATTATTGACTCTTGGAAGAACTCCTCTTGTGCAGTCTACATTCATGGAATTTATTTTTGTGTCATTGTACTGGGGGAAGAGAAGGTACTTTGCTCTCTTGCATTAGAAGTCAAGGACAGCAGACGAGCCCCCAGAGCATTCTGTTAGCTGGGTAAGGCAGCACGAGGAAAGAGTTTCAGACAATGACAGATTCACAGTGACTGAAAATGTGCGTTGAGCAGATGAAATGTGGCTCAGTGCTCGTGGCAAAGTTCCTACTGCTGACTGGCTGGCAGAGAGACTTGTTGCTATGGTTATGAAACCACTGTGCTAAGCAATGAAACAAGCTGTTGAGGCAACCACGGCTGATGACTGGAGGAGATTGCTGATTTGGAAGTAGCAGGATGCTGCCTGGAAAGTCAAGACATTCACTGTACAATAACATTCAAAAAGATGGGAATATATGTGTGTCCCAGACTGACCTCCAGTTTTGCAAGTGCAACTCGATACTCTTACGTTGCTGGAGCAAAATGTTGCCGTCCTGACTCAAGCAGAGTATTTCTTCAGTCCTAGAACTTATAGTCATATAACTAGTAAAAATCCAGTTTTTTTGAAAGAGTAAGTTTTTAGGACTTGTAATTTCAGAGCAAAGCTTGGAAACCTAGGCTGCAAATAAATCCTGGAGTTTAAAGATGCTACAGTTCTTCTGCTTTGAATACAGAAGCTGAATATCTCACCATATGAAGCAGATCTAAGGATTGTATATGCATACTCTATTTCCAGTACAGGACTGTGAATTTCACTTCTGAAGCAGCATTTCACTTTTAAGCATAACTGCTGTGCAAGCACACATATGCAGAGCATACCAAGGAAATAATTTCAGTTTCTTTCTCTGAGGAAACAGTGTCAGTAGGAAATGGTGTATGCCCTGGTATGGAGGCGGAACATGACCACAGTGCAGAGCAACATCCACAACTTCATTTACTCCTGGGTTTATCCTGACTTACAGTTTTGAACTTGCTGGATTGCCAGTATTGTAAATACTCCTCCTGTTGTTGGCTTGAAAGAGAATTTTCTATGCAAGCTTTGTAATTAGTATCCATCTTCAAATATGAGCATATGTGCAATTTAATTTTTTTTTTAAACTTATATCTTGAGAGTTTTTTTGAATCTGACCTGAAGTCTTAATGTAAAAATTAAGCTAATTGAGAGGATAAACAAAGTAGCTAGAAACTGCATTATTATTTAGTATGGCTAGTCAATCGTATAACATAGTTATTTATGACTTTATTGTTTTCTGTCTATATAGCAAAGAAATACTGATTTGTGGTGTTTAAAGTGAAATTGAGTTACCATGTTACAGAACTTGGCCAAACTGATACAGGTTGTTAGAACATCACAAAAATAATAGAGCTATGAAAAATGGAACGTGTTTAAAATGTCTTCTTTTTGTTTCTTGGAAACCTTGATAACCTGAATTAATGTAGAGTACCTTTTGTAGCTTAAATGGGAAAGTACTTTTAATAAAGTAATTGTTTTAAATACAATATGGCATGCTGTAGTTTTGCAGTGTGCTCCATTCCTTTTGAGCCATGCAACTTTGTAGATCTGCTTACTTATTCAGGTTTTCATGTGAGATTTTTCATCTGTTCTTATCACATGCTGATTATTAATAGGAGTCARTATGGCCAGTATTTGTGTAGCTGCTCATATTTTTATTTGGAAGGTACGATTCTACTATATTTTAGCATTTTGAGATCTTCAAGGAAGTTGTATAAAAAGTTGTATAAAAAGTAAGGCCTGTCTTCATTTTTAATCTTTCAATTGTGTTAGTAAATATTTTAAGGATACAAACAGACTCTCTTACTGCTGCTTTATTTTTTAAAAGAAAGGTTTTGTTTGCATGGTTTTGTAGTCCTTCTTCTAAATATTATAGTAGCCATTGGATAACACATTGTACAATATATTGACAGTAATCTATTTCTGAGAATTGATCAAGACTGGGACATGTAGTAATTCGTTGTGTTGTTGAGCATAAACAACTTCTTGCCTCAAAAAATCAAATTGTTAGTGTATCCAACTCTTTATCATCAGTAAATGAAACGGATTTTTCATCTTCTTGATTATTATCTATAGATCCCTGTTTTCCTTTCCATGGCTGATACTTTTTCTTTCTTCAGTACATCTTCAAGAAAAGGTACTCAGGGCAGGTTTATTTATGTTTCTATCTAGCTAGAAGAGTTAGAAGCTTGCTTTATTTTTTAAGGGTAGGTGAGCTTCTTATCTGGTCTGTGGACAAACAGAATTGAGGCTTTAAGAAAAAACTGCAAATATTATAAAATTAAGACCTGACCAGCTGTGCTTTTAAATTTAAAATAAAGGTATTAACAACACTGTGTCCTCTAGAGATAACCTACATGGGACAGTTAATGAAATGCAAATCCTTGCATACTGTAGAGATGTTTAACTGTGCTAATCAGGGCAATCTTGGAATCAGATTGGAGTAAAATAATATCCATTGCGCAATTTTATAATTTTATTAATTTTACATTTCTTTTATGTATTTTTTAGAAGTATGTATGTACTGCTTGCTTCCTGTGTACTTTTGTATGTTTTTGGCATAGCACAACATAGCACAAGACCTCAGCAAGTCTAGTTTTTGCTGTCTATGTTAATATYGTGTAAATATTCAGTTGTACTTTGTTTTGATATTTCCATTTCAAACCTCATGAAAACATTTTTGTGTACTTGATTCTAAGCAATGGAGCTAACCATGAGTGTAAAAGGTCAATCCTCTGCTGAAATTTAAATAGATATATAATTATAGGGTCAGGGATTATTTTAGTCTAATATATCTCTAGATTATATTCAGTTCCTCTTCCATCCTTTTCTGAGACCACATACTTTTTGAAAGAGTAATTTGGAATCTTGTTTGCCATAAATACTAATTATGTTCTTACTGTGGGTTCTTGCTTTCATAGTCAAAATAACTGTTGCTTTGTGCTTGGTGGGCCTGTTCACAATGGTTATTGTACAGAGTAATGAATGATTTTTATTTGTGCTGTACAGTTGACCACATCTGCGGGTGAGGACATGCAGGCAGCTAATTGGTCTGGCAAATGATCAAACCATTACAAAACAGGATCTTGTGTTAGACAGAAGAATAGAATTGCAAGGAACTAACGTCCTTTGCTCCTTATTGATAACTTGTAGTGGAAGTGACAAATTTTAGCTGTGGATATGATAACAAGACTCTATAATGTACATTTCTTGTAAGTGAATGCTTCAGATCAGTTAACAACTTCTATCACTTTGTGAGTGAAACTGATCCCCAACTGTTGGGTTAATTAATATTTTGCAGAGTAGTGTTCATTTGTGCTTGCTCTCCTTTTTGTCCTGTAGCTCTTGCATACTTGAATTTCAAGCTGATCGCTTGAAGGCTTAAGAGGATTAAAATCATGAAAAATGAGAGAATTGCAATAATTCTCTGATGGGATGACAACGAAGATCACAATTTGCATTTTTATGTCTTATTACTCCTTTGCCCCTTCCTACGGAGACTGAGCATTGATATTTCCCTTCCGTTGCAGACTGYTTTGTTCTGGTACTGAGCTGGGCAGTTACCTTTATTCTGACTTTAGCAGTGCTAGTGTGAAGAGTAGAAAGGCTGGTTAACCCTTACAAGCCCAAGAATACGTTTTGAGTGGGACAAAATAAAAGGTTTTTGAGGAAAATAATATTTTTTAGATAGCTGACAAACTATTTATTTCGAAAGGCTGGAGCCCTGAGTTTGAGGACCTGCCAACATGATCTGCTTCCTTTCTGTTCCCATGGCCATCCACTGTGTTAATGTTAAAAAGAAGAAAATGCAAATGTCTTGCTAAATCATACTAGTGATGGGGAAATATTTAAAATAGAGAGTGAATATTATTTTGACTATT
Organism: Rhea americana; assembly: GCF_003343005.1. NCBI lineage: Eukaryota > Metazoa > Chordata > Aves > Rheiformes > Rheidae > Rhea > Rhea americana. Next base: position 13,464,242 of record NW_028186423.1, read on the forward strand.
ACTTGCATAACTGAAAGTTTAAAACAACTGGATCAGCAGGTCCAAATAAACAGCAGATTTGTGATATGAATTAACCATATGTTAGAGACTTAGCTTCTGAACCCTTCTGGTTTTGAAAGCTGGTTTGCTGCATCTGACACAGCAATGCACCCTGTTAAGCACTGAAGTTATCCCATGGATTTCTAAGTGAGGCATATGTTCCTACCTCCCTCCTTTGTATCTCTGTGAATAACATAGTATCTCCCACGACAAAACAGATTCTATCACAAATAAATTGTGACAGGATCTTTCATTTTTCATCTATACATACTTGCCTGTATCTGAATGGTGTAACTGAAATTTATATTTTATTTTTTTGCCTTTTCCTTTTACTTATAATTGCTTTATTTGTATTTTCTTTCTTAATAGCATGTGGATATTATGTTAACATATGTTAAAAAATAAGCAAACCAGACTACAGATTATTTTTTTTTCCTGAATGGGCTAAGAAAATGTAAATTAAATAAGCCTTTAGCCTTTGCCTATTGTGAGCTTGCTGTGATATTGCAGACAGACCGGATGCCTTGAAACCTTATTTTAAGCAATCTATAGAAAAAGAGATGCCCTGTTATATTATTTGGTTGATCCTCAAAAAACAGTGAAAAAAAAAGTCATGCTTATGTAATCAGTAATTTGATGCTGTAAAAAGAAGGAAAAATATGGCACGTAGCAATCCCATTGCTATGGGATTACAGTTGTTTTTAACACTTAACAGTTAAGCGTAATTTACTGTTGTGTCTCTGAACTCTCATAGCTGATAATTCAATTGTGTGATGACTGCTTGCCATGAACAATTTCTTGAAGATCACTGCAAATTTCTTTTGGGAATTTCTCTGTTAACTGTAATGAATGATTTTTCCTTCCTGTATTTCATTGTGCATTGACACACAGTGATATAGGAGAGTAATATGCTAAAAAAAAATGGTGTATACACAGAAAAAGGTAAACAAGACATATTTACTACAGAATTTTTTGGAGCACACTGTTATATGTAGAAGGCTCTGCTAATCCTATATTTTGTTGCTGAACTTTGGTCGTTATTTTTCTTTTACTATAAGTAAACAAGATACAGTGAACAGATTATGGTTAGATTATTTTTCTCTCTAAAAACACTATTGTATTTATAACTACAAATCTTTTTTTCCCCCTTCTCCCACACATCTGTAACAGCTAGCCGATGGCGGAACCTCTTCTCTACACCTGTCTCCTTGGCTTTTCCCTATAGTCCTGTTGCAAGACTCACCCCATATACCAATGGCTTTAATAGTCCCAGCTTCTCTAAAACCTCCAGTAAAGCAATACTAACACCTGAACGGACAGGTAATGCTTAACTTTTTATTGACTTTCAGTGCTTACAAAATTGCTTAATTAAATCTAATCTTGCTACCATTTAACTGCAAAACACTCTACAAATGATTGTAATAGATTCTCATCTCAGGGGGAATTTTTAAAAGATGACCTAAAATTTGACAACTAACAATTAAAGAGGTTATCTTTGCTACACAGCATGTTATAGGAAAATACTAATAAACAGAGCTTAGTTCTCCGTGATGGATTACATGAGAGTATGGTTGGCAACAGCATCAACTTAAATAGTCCCCAGCTTTTTCTGCCCTTCACTGCTAATTCCTACCCCAATATCTCCCTTCTTTGTATCTACAGAAAAAATTGTGCAGCCATATAGTGAAGTTGCATGGAGAATGTATTTACTATAAAAATAGCCAACAAAAACATAGCTATTTTTAGTTTGGTTTTATTACCACTATCAAAGATTTATTCTCCTTTTTGCCACCAGTTTTGAGGGGATACTGAGAAAGTTTAATTAAAACATAAATGTTACTTCCTGTGSGTTGTAAATGGGAGAGTTGCATTTTTTTTTCTTTGATGCAGGTATTAGGAGTCAATTTATGTCTGTGACTTCTCTTAAACTGCAGTGATTGTAGGCAGTAGCAGCTGTAGTCTGGGGAAGTTAACATCAGTGTTACAGTGATCTGTGCACAATCTTCTTTACAGTACCTGAAATCAATGCAGAAAGCACTGCTAAGGTCATTGAGGGTAGAATACAGCTCCAGACTCTGAACATATAGTGTGGGTGTCTGCGTGTGAGCTAGATGTCTAAGCTCCCCTGTTCAGTCAGAGATAGTTCAGGCAACTGAATGAAGACATCTTGTGTTTTTTGAGATACCCTCAGGTATCTAGTCTGGCCTTCCACTGCTGCTCCAAAAGAGTACGGGTGTTACTACCTCTGCAAGTCCCAGAGAACTATTGTAACTTGCAAATTCAGAAAAGCAAACACATTCAGACTTTACAATCCTTCCTAAAGCAAAACAATCCTCTGAATGTGCTTTTTTGGAAGAAAGTATCAGAGAACAGTTGAATTTTTGATGAATTTTAGGTGAATGCTTTATGCAGTGCTAGAGGTTAGCAGCACATCTGTGATGTAAGCACAGCTTGAGAGCCTTTGTCACAGTGATTCTCACACTGTAGGCTCAGGCCCTCTGATTGTCCAAAGGATATTAAAAGTGATTTACATTTTTATTTGAAGAAGTTTTCTTTAAAGCTGGACAAACACTAGTTCTTACAACTAATAAGAATATTGAAAGCACGAGCTTCAGTTCCCCACAGCTCCAGTTCTCTTAGTGAACTTGCACCCCTTTAACTAGCCAATTTGTACTTTTATTATTATATGGGGAAAAAATGAATCAAAAGGCCTTTACTATAGTTAGATCTGTGAAGGAGACATTGTTTCCTCTGTTGCTGGGTAATGCCTAGTTTGATCTTTGTTGTTACTATCATTTGTTTGTTTGATTATTTTAATTAGAAGAAAAAACCTTCAGTAAAACCTACATGAGTGGCTATGATATGGAATACGAGTACTGAACTTCCAGCAAAGTTGGTAACATACGCACTATTACTTACCAGATCAGAAAGAACCACAGTCTCATAAGAGGGACTGAAATGCAGATGCATTTAGTTTACTATGCTAACTAGTCTGTGCTATCAGAATTGTGTTGAGTAAATTATTCATTGTTTGGGCTATACAATACTATTTTGGGAATAGAAGAATTCATGAACCAGTAGTGCACTTATTGCATCTCATGAGTATCAAATCCCTTTGCTAATTGTTAGTAGATGCTCTATACTTCTGAGAGTTTTTATCTGTTATATAGAAACTATTTTAAGTTATGGAATCACAAAGGGCAGTTAGCTGTGAATGAAAAATTGCCATACATATTCACAGACTAAAGATTATGTGTTCTTGCATAGGTTACACTTCTAGAAGTTCCCCTTTGAGTCCACAGTCATCAATAGACAGTGAACTGAGCACCTCAGAGCTGGAGGATGATTCCATCTCCATGGGATACAAACTGCAGGACCTCACTGATGTTCAGATCATGGCTCGTCTACAAGAAGAAAGTAGGTATCCTGTTTCATAAACATTTTCTGAAATAATCTGAGGAAAATTTCCCATAACAGCAAAACTGCTAATATCTAGCCTCAGTCAATTAGATCTTTCTTGAAAAATGTGGCCTCTCGAATGGTGGATAGAAAAATTCCTTTAACTTTCAAGAAGATGTGCAAGTTGTTGAGTTTGTGTTAAGGGTGTTGGATCTTGTAAAATTTGTTACTTATTGCTAAATCCCAACTGGTAGCTCCATACCCATTAAGTACGTTTAGATTTAGCTGTTTTATAATGTTTTCCTATATTAAAATTTGTGTATTTGGGGGGAAGGGAGAAGCTGAAGCATCCTTTTCATGCATACATTTAATGAAAAAATTAAAAATGAGCAGTTCTCAATTTTGCTCATATTTTGCATTGCTAAATTATCAAGTGAATTTTGAAATGGTATTCCTTCTTAAATCCTGAACTCAGACATTTAAATTGAACGGTTTGGTTTGAGACTAGTGGTTATGCACAAATCTGAGCCCATAGGCTTGTATGACATAGATTACAGGTTAGCTTGATAGATATTTGTGGAAAGTATCTTTATTCATAGATAAAAGACTTTTTGCTTAGAAGTCACTGAGACAATAAATGCAGTATCTTTCTGCCTTCCTGTTAGTGCCAAGGAAGACATAAAAGAGGAAATGATGAAATAAAAACGAGACATTCAGAGATGCTGACTGAAGGAAACTGCAGGATAATAAGTGACTAAAAGGAATAAAGATAAAATGTGGACAAGAAATTATAAAACAATTTGGAGCAACCAGACTAAACAGGCCAGAGTCACCACTTGTCAGCAATTGAACTTGCTGAGAATCTGGTAGCAACAGTTATGTTTGCCAGGGAAACTAGCAATTGTGAAACTTTCCAAGATAACTGCGTTCTCAGCTGGCAAATGTGTATGGTCAGAATTTGGAAAATTTYTGATGCTATTTGCAAGTGATAAGAATTTTCAAAAAAATTAAATTTTATGACTATCAAAGATACAAAGTACTATGTTACCTTAATGACAGCTATGCTCTTCTCCGTCAGGGTCAGGCTTAAGAAAAACTTCTGGTACTTAGCCTTATAAGAAATCAGGTCATTGGTAAAATAGAAGGAAAAAGTTTTCCTACTAACCTGTTTCAATTATAATCATTGTATGTCATTTTTGTAATAGCAGTCCGTGCAGAATATTTGAACACATGGCAGATGTTGGCAGTCCACTTAATCCTTTGGAAAGTGGTAGTATTATGCGTGCATGCAGGCACACTCTTTTCATGTCCATGAATAGAAACTCCCACTTGAAGGTATGGGGGGAAGCACATTAAGAAATTTCCATTATGATACCAACGACATCTGCTAAAGCTGAGTGCTGAAGATGCATCTGAAGATGCAGTTATTCATAGCTGTTCACAAAATTGCTCAGGTCTTGGAAATATGATGCATTCCAGGGCTCACTGTGGTACTGTGTAAGAAAAGAGGGATATACAAGGGCGGTGGGTGCTTGCCTCTTACTTGACCTGAAGCAAACAGGCTCTTGGGGGCAGTGCTAATAGTGGGATGGTTTTCAAAACTTGGCATTCTAAAAAAAGGAGAGTGAAATACCTATGTATCTAACATATGAGTGTATTACCACTAAGCCTTTGCCATGATACTGGATGCCATCAGGAGTTAATTCTGGTTCAGTGAAGTTGCAGAGCCAGAATATTTCATGGAGTTTGTGTTTAGCAGATGTCATTGTCTTGTTAGCATGTTGTTGCAGTACCATAAAACTATAATAGCAGTAATTTGGAATAATAATAGAAAGATGAGAGTTAACTCCTCTAATTTAGGGCATTTAAAAGTTAAATGCTTAATATTCATGTAGTCTTTTCATTGGCAGAGAAGTGAGTACCTCCTGAGGGCTATTGATCTTTGAGAAGTATCTGTGATAGCTCACAGGAACTGCATTTTGGAGATGCCGGCCTTTTTTTCTTTCTTTTTTTTTTTTCAWTTGAAAAATGTTCTCAAGAGAAGTAGATCAGAGTTAGATATCTAAAAGATGGATACCTAAAGTTAAATCAGATGAATTATACTTCATATCTTCATCTTGATAACATTGTAAATTGCGTTCTTTGTAAAATAATGGCTAATTACTTACATAATTTGCAAGATTGAAGTGTATGCTAGAATTAAGCACTTAGCAAAAACTGAATCATCCTCTCCTTGAAATTTACAGGCCTTAGACAAGATTATGCTTCTACTTCAGCATCTGTATCAAGACACAGTTCAAGTGTATCTCTGCATTCAGGAAAGAAAGGGACATGTAGTGATCAGGACTATGATCGCTATAGCCTTGAGGATGAAGAAGAGTTTGACCACCTCCCACCTCCACAGCCTCGGCTCAGTCGCTGTTCCCCCTTCCAAAGAGGAATTCCACACTCACAGACTTTCTCAAGTATTCGGGACTGCAGGAGAAGTCCTACTTCCCAGCACTTCCCTTCAAATAATTATCAGCAGCCGTACTATTCTCCTCAAGCCCAAACTCCAGAGCAGCAGCCAAATAGGATTAATGGAGGTGGGTTCCATGTTTTTTTGAGAAATGTTTTTTCCTTTGTTCCTCTCCTCTTTGTAGAATGTCAGTACCATTTTAAAGATCCAAGTTATGTCAACCAAGTGAAATGTGTTCAGATTATGACAGCTAGACCATGAACTGTGACAAGCAATTTAAATCTTAGTAAATGATTGTGACTACATTATTTGAGGTATGCTATTGTTAAATAATTTGCTACAAAATATGATCTGTGATATGGTCATGAAAATTGTTGGTTTAGTCAGTTTTAAAAGGCTGCAGATATGAGCACAAGTAAATAAGAAAAAAAGGAAAAATGAGCATCTTTGGTAGMCCAATAGTTAAATGGAAAAACTGGTCAGGTTTCTGAGCTTGGCCTATATATGTCCATCATGGATACAGCAAAATACAAAAGAGGGATTTCAGATTTTCGTTATTAGCCATTCTTAGCCTTTCTTCTTACTTCCTGACTCTGCCAGTAAGATAGGTACAGTATGAATCAATGATGCCTCTTACTTGCTGACCACCACAAAGGTCATCACTCTGCTCTTCACGCTGGCAGTGCCAAGTCTCTCAGGGCAGATTGTTGAAGTAGTGGGAGGTAGTGTCACTCCCAAATCACCCTGAGCCATTACTGCTTTTTTCACTCCATTTGACCTATATTTCAGAGTCTGTGGAAGACGTTTTTATTTCACTGCTCATTCAAGATTTAAGTTCCCTTCCATTGCTTCTGTTACCTTCTTTTTCATTCCCTATTGTGCCTTCTTTGCTGTCTCTTACTGTCGCATTCCTTCAGTCTGTTCTCCAAGCTAATTTGAGGTAATCAGTTTTCAGTCAAGGTCTTGTTTGTAATATTACAGGTTATAACCCTCCCTTGAGCAAAAAAAAAAAAATAAATGTGGCATTCAAAATAATTACTATTTATAGAGCACCACAGGTATGCATGTTACTTACCTGACAAATAACATCTGACAGGGTGCTGCCAAAAGCACTTGCATTCAAGGTAAGTCATGGCGTGGCAGTGTATAAAGAATGCTGGTTAAGATCTAGTACAGTAATGTGGATGTTTACTGGTACAGCATATGTGCTGTATAAATTTCAATCTTATTTTTCTTGTCAGTGTGATACAAGAATGGGGCAGCACTGAAAGGTTTTCAGAAAATCTGTTTGGGAGATAGAATGGAAGGGTATATGAAATTCTTGATTCAGGAATGTGGGCAGGATGTGGTGCTGCAATCTTTTCATATGATTCCCAAGTTATTTTTTAATGACCGTTTCATGTTCTGTGTCAGTGGAGCATAAGCACTGGAGTCCTACACGGAAACTTCAGGAAGCACTTGCAAGATACTAAAAATAATACCTGACAGGGAAGTGTACCAAAGTGTCCTTTCTCTGTTATCCTCTTTCACTTCCCCCCTAACTTCTATGTAATAAATGAAAGGTGACCAATTTTATCCTTTGGTTGTCTTTTTTTCTCAAGAAATTTGAGGTATTGGATATCTGTTCTGTGTTGCTCAGAAGATCAAAACACATGACTTCAGTTAATTGAGTTTTCTGGAATGGAAGGCAGCCCGATGATAGCTGGTTGCGCTATGTGTAGAGGAGAATTAYCCCTTTAATTTCAGTAACTTCAGCATCTAAAGCGGCAGTGATCAAAACAAATATTGATCATGAAAATTTTTTTACTTCAACTGTGTTTTGTTGGCAGATGAACAAATTAGTATTATGGCAATATCTTTTCATCATCACTTTTYATTATCTTGGTGGCAATTTCATGTCTTTCAGGAACTGCTAAACTGAAATGTAGGTAGACTGCAAAATAAAATTTTGTTTCAAACTCAATATGATGGATAGTGTGTTTCACACTGTTACAGTTTATGAAGGCAAGTGAGGAGGGGGGTGTGATAGATGGAGAAGCTTAACCAGTTGGTTACTGCTTTCAATATATGTGAAAATACCATTCTTAATTAATCAAAACTGCATATGCAACATGCAATGCTGCATTCAGCCATTCTAACAGTTTTTACAAATCCCTTTTTCCACATTTTCCTGAAAAGAGATCAGCAGTGCTCTTGTATGTATAGTCAACAGTCTGTCCAATGGATCACCTGATCATTCACATCATAATCTCCATCAAAGAACAGTAAGTGGCAAGTAAACATTGAAATTTGGTGCTCGTTGCAGGGTGAAAAATGGTGTTTAGCTTTGGCAGAGTGTCTCTCCAAAACTTGACTGTTTAGCTCAAATACAGCTTTTTGCCTTTAAGAACAGATAGTATTAGTGATACTGTGCTGCTTGATTTTGGTGAAGTGTATGTGCCTCCTCAGCAAGTTTGCTGATGATACCGTGCTGGGAGGAGTGGCTGATACACCAGAGGGCTGTGCTGCCATTCAGAGAGACCTGGACAGGCTGGAGAGCTGGGCRGAGAGGAACCTCCTGAGGTTCAACAAGGGCAAGTGCAGGGTCCTGCACCTAGGGAAAAATAACCCTAGGCAACAGTACAAGATGGGGKSTGWCCTKCTGGAGAGCAGCTGTGCAGAGAAGGACCTGGGAGTGCTGGTGGATGACAAGTTGACCATGAGCCAGCAATGTGCCCTTGTGGCCAAGAAGGCCAATGGTCTCCTGGGGTGYATTAGGAAGACTGTTGCCAGCAGGTGGAGGGAGGTGATCCTGCCCCTCTCCTCAGCCCTGRKGAGGCCTCATCTCGAGTRCTGTGTCCAGTTCTGGGCTCCCCAGGACAAGAGAGACATGGAGCCACTGCAGAGAGTCCAGTGTGGGGCTACGAGGATGATCTGAGGGCTGGAGCACCTGCCCTGTGAGGAACGGCTGCGAGAGCTGGGCCTCTTCAGCCTGGGGAAGAGAAGACTGAGGGGGGATCTTACCAATGTGTACAAGTACCTGAAGGGAGGGTGTCAAGGGGACGGGGACAAACTCTCTTTTCAGTTGTCCCATGTGACAGGACARGAGGCAATGGGCAGAAATTGAAGCACAGGAAGTTCTGCCTGAGCGTGAGGGGGAATTTCTTCCTTGTGAGAGTGACGGAGCACTGGCCCAGGTTGCCCAGAGAGGTTGTGGAGTCTCCTTCTCCGGAGATCTTCAAGGCCTGCCTGGATGCAACCGTGTCTAACATGCTCTAGGTGTCCCTGTTTGAAGAGGGAGGTTGGACTAGATGATCTCCAGAGGTCCCTTCCAACCTTACCGATTCTATGCTGAGATATAGGTGCCCATATGTGAATGAAGGGCTCATTTAGGTGCCCAAATAGAAGCATTTAGTGATGTATGAGATACTCTTGGGTATTTTGTTTGGCTTCACGATAGCCATGTGTGAGTGCTTGTTTGAATGTCTTCGAGTCYCTGGGGTCCTTCAAACTGTGTTAGATACCCATATAGAGGCACTGAATTGTGTACTAGGTGTCTATTCTCTCACGATAGCCAACATTACTTGTTTTTCATTCACGTTATACGTAGCATAGAGAGTGAYTGTATGATGTTTCTGGTGCTTTGATAATCTACTGCATATGCTTGGCATGTGAATACTCTGACAGACGTTTTCCAGCTGTGTTTTAGGCCATAATTTTGAACTTGCACGTTGTCTTGCCCGCTTATTTTGGCAAAGTGCTGCCTCATGCTGTTACTTTGTTATTCTGCCCTGTTTTATTTTGCCTTATCTATATTTTAAAGTACCATTCCACCTAGCCCTTGCTCATGCCCAGGTTCTTTTCCTTACCTTATCCTACCTGTGCATTGTCTGAATGAATGATACCTGCCCTATTTGCAGCCAGACTCCAGCTTGCAGTACTAAAAAGCTGATGGAAAATCCCAGTATCAAATCGCAGATATGTACTAGTGTAAATATGTTAAGATGTGTTAAAAGTGTATTTTGGGGCCACTTGTAGCACAGACTGCAGACATTCCCCTTAACATTTTGTAGCAGCCACCCATTGCATGTGTATGCTGTGATTGCKCTCTAATAAATTTTATTTCCAATTCTGATGAATAATTCACTAATAGGAAAATTTTACGATGAAATCTTCTTTTCCTTGTTTAATTACATCCTCTCCTTAACTCAGCTGAATTTTGTTTAATTAGGGGTTTCATCTGAAAAATTCCATCTCTGAATATCGATAAGGCAGTGTGTTTTTCAGGAGAGAAGCCATTTTATTTTTGTAATATAATATGTTAATGGGTCTAAATGGATCGCTTAAAGAAGATATGAGAGAGGCAGAAAGTGAATAGCTTTCAAGCAGCTGTTGCAGTTAGCTAAAGTGAGTACATCTCAGTTACTGTCTATCTCTAAATTTAACAGTGTTTTTAGTATGTTGACAATAGAAAGATTTGTGTTTGTACCTCACTGTCCTTTCCCTGATTTTAAGTATTTCATACTTCACAATGTAAAATGTTGCTAATTCTACTAATATTATTTATATATTTAGTCATTTTTGTATGAGAAATACTTATATCACTAAATTTCATAAAGCAAGCTGTTTTCTGCTTCATATTGCCCATAAATATAGGAGTTATTTTGTTAATTGTGACACAAAAGTGTCTCTTTAATTTTTTAAAAATATATATTTTTTAATTTCTGTTTGGCCACTTTATTTTTTTAATAGGTATTAATAAACTGTAGTACTGTGAAAACATCCATAGCAGTGAAAACTGAGAGTAAATAAGATACCAGAAAGAAAGCTTATCTTCTATTCAAGCCCACTTCCAGATCTTCAGATAAACTTGTATTTAAACTTTTATCTTGCATATTATGTCCTAGAAGTCTTATTTCATGTGCATTTTAAAGTGTGCATTGGTATAATATTTGAAAATCAAACTCTGTGCTATAGACAAATGATTCCGGGTAAAGAAAAAATTTATTATAATGCAGTAAGAACAGCTTTACTGAGGTGTATGCAATTTACAGTGTGCAGTGTGTGCAATTTGATTAATACCAATTTATATTTTCCCTTACCTTTCCATGATGTTTATTTTTTAATTTGGCTGATACCTTCAGGCTTCAGGTATCATTCACTTCAAAAGCTGTAGGTTTATTTCAGAAATTATTAACTATGAGCTACTTCATTGCTTACGCTCTGGGAATAATTTTTCTCTTTTTTCTCAGGCAAAGTTTGATGAACATTGTTGACTGTTGCAATACGCTTGCCTGTTTCTTCTTTCTTTTTTTTTTTTTTTTTTTATTTTTTAATGAAACTCCAGGCAGATATAGAACAGCAGCATTCTGGATGCAGCAAGTCTGTGTTAGATATCCATTCAGCATATGTTGACTTTGAGTTGCGTATTTGTGGAGATGGGTAAAGGTCTTTTGTTGCTGATTGACTGGCCATGTATGCTTTCCTGTTTGAGCCTTTCTTTTTCAGTAGAGAAGGGAGAAATGACTGTGGGGAGTTATTGTAGACTCTGTATTAAAGAAATGGAGAAGAAATCTTTCTCAGTCACCTCTAAAATTCTGTAGAGAGTAGTGTTCCATGGGGAGGAGTAGTGCAAAGACCATGGAAAAATCATTAATTTGCTTTAAGTATCAGTGGAGGGAGATACATGCCTAGGAAGCCAGGGAGAGATGAAGTAAATATCTAAATAAAACATCTAAATAAAATAGAAGTGTTCTACATTAATGAAATGCAGGTATTGACAATTACAAAKAATGATGTTTCCTGCTTGAATGAAAATCTTGGTTCTTAATGTTTTTAATTTGTACTTGTACTTTTACGTACTGATATCTCTGTTGTATCAACTGATAATTTCACAGATCTCTTATCAGACCATGACGTATTTAGGATGTTACAACCATAAAAAAATGTAATGCAGACATCGTACTCAGGTGTTTGAAGATGAGAAGGAGAAATTAATTTACAATATATTCCTTTAATTTCCTTTAAAACAAACTTGTAATTGGGTCTACAAATTTGTTAAGGATTTTGGATTGAACTTTGAATATATACATAATATAGAATACAATATTTGAAAACAGAAAAAACATCTTCTGACACTGACAGTTTTTTTTCTTACAATTTTTGCCTAACTTTTTTGTGCGTACAGTACAGATAAGGCCGGGCTGTATTTGCAGGGATTGTATGAAGGATTTAAATATATGTAAGAAATTGCTAATTTTTTTAAAACAGAAGTATAGATTTCTCTGAGAAAATAATAATTCTAATTAATTTTATTACATTGCTTAACTATAGTGCACTTTCTGCCAGGCTTGTCAGTCCTTTGTTCAAATAAAACGTTGACAACATTGTTGCAAAAAATAACAGTAAATGAATAAACTTCTTGTAAGACACTTCACTGTAGGGTCAGCCTAAGCTCTCCTTGCACTTACTTTTGTTCCTGCCCACAGGCATTGAATGTCTGACCTTGATTTGGTATATTTTAAATCTGGGCTTGTTAGTCCTGTTGAATCCTGTTGAGTATTAAACAAAATATCCGTATTTTCAACACTAGAACTGATAACTTGCCTCTTTTGTACACTTAGTGCAGACTAATTAACGTACAAACAGCTGGGCATCCAACAGTAATACTTCTAGTATGTATTCCCTTAGTTCACCTCAGGTTCTGTTTTCTTGCTGTCTACTAACTCCTTCCTTCAGTTCTAGAAACCATCTACAAGTTTATATAAACCATTTTGGTATTTCAGCCTGACATGGCATACTGCCTGTTGCATCAGCAACATTTTTTACATTTCCTAGTGACTTTTCTGTTCAAGAAATCTATTCCCTCAGACTATGAACCACTTCTGTGAGATCTGTACGAACTGTTAGAGACATTTATCCGTAATCAAGGGCTGCCTCCAAGGAACTGGTAGAAGAAATGTTTTACTGGACAAGGCATCTGGCAGAGAGATGATGATATTTATCAAGAACCTACACACGAAAACCAAAGATCAGAATTCGCAGTCTGGCAGCTAACCAGTACCATACCTCTTTTGGTGCAACTTTACTCCAAGTTCAAAGGCTGTTTGCATGCTGGATGAGCATTAATCTTCAGATGATGATAGTATTTGGTCAGGAGAAAGAAAGAAAAATGATGCAACTGGGGCACTGATAGTGCTGGAACCAGAAGATACAAGGCAGGTGCTGTCTGTTTTGGAGCCTAGCCAGAATGAAGTTGGGCTGCAGATCGCAGGCTGATTTATGAGAAGAAATGGCATGAAGGGAAAAAACTTCTTGGAAAAATCGGAAACGAAACAACTGGGTAAGAGGCAAACTGCCGTTTTTAGTTTAATTTTGTGGAATATTTTACAAAATAACGGACCTGCTTTTTGATCAGTTTCTTTACTATAGTGAGCATGATCTGTGCTGTGGGGAGGTCTTTTCATGCATACCTTCAGTTTAGGGCAAAGGACCCTGTCTTTTCATGATTCCTAGTGTGTCCCATGCTCCAGGCAACGTGATTCAGCACAGATGCCAAGTGTTTTCTTCAGAAAAAGTGTAAACATGCAGGAGGTGATTTATTGTGGATCACTGCTGCAGATATATGAAACAAAGACAATTAATACAAGCTAAAGAACACTCATAAACTCATAAGAAGTGACAAGTACATGTGTATCTATGCATGAACTATTCTACGAAGCTAATAATAACCAGAAACTGATTATTAACTCCCTTGCATGACATATCCTTCCATTTTGTTCTTCACACTTTCAATAGTTCACACAAATACAATGTTTGTAGGTCATGCTGTTGCATTTCGAAGAGGGCTGTGAAAGGCAAAGATACATTTGTGGTGCATCTTGTGATGCCTATGACTGCATCTTACTTAAAATCCTATTTGTTTCAGCATAAATTTTAGTCCAGTCTAAATAGTGAGTCACAATAACTTTGGGGGMTTTAGAAGCTACAGATGCTTCAGAAGTTCTTAGCTAGTGTTAATATCCATTCTTTATAACAGAGCAAACTGTAAACAGCTGATGATTTTTAGGTTTGTGACTGAAGCAGGTTAGTGGATAAGGAGTAGCAGAAACTATTGTAGAAATTTGCTATGTTCAGCATGGACCATAAATTGGACTTTTTGGGAAATTACTTCCTCATCTGAGAATACTTTGCAGCTCTGCTCCTTCACTCCTTCTATATGTTAATTTTCTCATCAGGTTTAAGAGAGCAAAGAGTCTAGAGAGGAAAGGTTTGCTTAGAAAAATATTTTTGTTTTCTTCTCATAGATTCCAGCAAGTTCATATCTCTGTGGCCTGAGATAATGTTAAAGTTGCATAACATTCACCTGCTTCCATCTATCAAGTTCACAAGAGCCAGTTTTTCACTTAAAGACAGAACATCTGTAAGACTCTTGCCACTGTTTTTTGGAAAGTAACAGATGACAGAACAAACTTTATTAAAGAGATGAAAGAGAATGCATTATCCATGGACATGAAAGCTGCAAAAAGATAGCAAGACAAGCATTTCTTTTTTTTTTCCCTAGACACAGAACTGACCTGTTGTTTTCATTGTTTTTCAGGGCCGTTTATCTCAGCAGACACAAGGACCCAGAGACAAAAAGAAACAACGCAGATGGTCACTGGATGAGAATCTGTGGGCGCAGGAGGAATCTGTTGCTTAAGGACAGACCCAGCAGCTGAGCAGTCTGCTGGAATGAGAAGGGAGTAATGAACAGGAAGCAGAAGTGGCCACCCCTAGACACAGACGAAATCCAAGCTACTTCTATGCCTTTTTTCTACTATTGTAGCTGTATCCAGTGGACAGTTGTGGGAGTAGAATATGCCTGTTCATGGTCGATGCAGTCTCTGAGTGGAAGAGCATATAGAATCCTATGAATTCTGCTCATACTGCGTGATACATGGATTGTATTAGACAAAAGCTTAGTTCATGCAGTGCTGTCTTCCCTACCACCATCCTGCTGCTCAGACCTTTTTTTTTTTGACATGTTAAGATAGAGTTTCATTACCAAAGAACAGACTAGGTTTCAAAATTTGCAATAGCTTCAGACACCCATCAGTCATATTGTTATATGATGTGAACAATATCACATATTCTTATGTGATGCAAGTAAAATCTCTGCTTTTCCTAATGTGAGAACACCAGCATTTCTGCTACAACTTAGAGTCATGCACCATGAATCCCATGCTGATGTTTGTGAGTTTCCTGCCACTGTGAACTCAGACTTGCATCACAGGAAGGTTCCTCTCCAGTTTTCAAAATCATAAGTATTTCAGGAATAGGGACATATAGCTATTTAATATTGGAAAAACTTTATTGGAATTTGGCTGTACTCCCGTTTTGGAGATCTCAAACTTCGCATTTCATTTTCTTGCACTAAAATTCTCTCTATCCCACCTCCTGTACTTACTGTTTGATTTAAAAAATATAAAAATGTAATGTTTTTAATTCATAGCAACATTTAATATTAAAATATTTTCTAGACTGTAATGTTTTTCTATGTCAGACTATCTGTGATAAGTGAAAGCCTTAGCTGGGATAAAAGGGAAAAATTGCTCATCACTCTAGGACTGGTGTGCATGGTCTAATGTCAAGGGCAAATAGGCAYTGGTAAGAGGAAATGAGGATATTAGATATCCTAGACCCTTGAAAAATAAAGGAATGGTTTTGACTGTTCATGGGATCCTGTATCAATTCATATGACAAGAATGAGTAATAATTGTAGTTGTAACTTTGCTTGACTCAGTTCACTGGAGTTACATAGGCATCATATATACTAAAATTACAATTAGGGACTACTAATACAGTGTTTAGACAGAACTGTAATGTCACTTCTTATTACTCTTCAGTTACTAGCAACTATAAATATCAGGGATGTTCACAGTGCGGCTAAATAGGATACATATTTATATGAGCTGATTAATAGAGACTCCTAGCTCAATTTGTTGCTATTTTGAATTGAACTTGCCTTGTATGGGCTGAGGTGGATACAAAACAGCAATTTCAAGCTGTTCGTGTGATATAAATGTCATTCTTGTATGTAAATCCAAAATTGCAATCTTTAAATGCCCTGCTTGCAACTGGAGAGAGTAGTTTTAGCTGCCTTTTACAAGAAAAGTATACCCTAGCTTTTGCAGTGGAACAACTGGAGGCACATCTGTGCCATGCCCTGGAATGTACTGCATGGACACTTGAGCTAGTGGACTCCATGCACCGTGACTGTGGACCAGAAGTGTAGCCATGTCAACAGAGCACAATACTTGTGTTAAAAAGCATGATTGAGGGGCCAGATTTAATGTTCTTATTAATGATAATTTAGTGACTGACCTGTTGTTTCCACACAGTGTTGCCTTACTGAAGTCTGTCACATCACAGGAGGCAGTTCAAACCAGGGCATTCAGTGTGCATCTGCCCCCTGCCAGTCTTTTCTGGTTGTACAGAATTCAGTCACCCACTTTCCTCTCCCTTTGACCCAGTGGCAGAAGAGACTGAAAAAGCTTCATCTTAAATTACCTAACACTGTTGTGGTTGAGACATTTTCCTCAGATGTCAGACTTGGTTTCAACTTCTCTCTCCAAATCAGATAGTGTGAGTGGGATTACAGGCATCTTCTGATCTCTTAGGCATTTGCCTTAGCTGTTGAACCTGCCCCCAAACATCTCATTTCCAGCTTTCTTTTTGTGTAGGGCCTTATCTTACAGGCCTGCTCTGAAAATGCATACCATATCAGGCACCACAAGTGGGATAGGAGGGAGAACACCAGATTTGAAAATCCTGCTGTCAACCCTTCAAGCAACTGAACAGCATCAAGACTTAGCGAGTTTTGTGCATGACCACCTGCAGAAACTTAGATGTCCAAGGACTTAACATGCTATAAGGTTAGGTACTGAATGGAATTTTTTAGCATCTCATTGGCACCTGAAAGCTAGACTTAATCACTTCGGATGGATTCATCTCACCTATCTTTAGACATCCACAGTGCAGATACCTGCATCTGACTTTGTCACTGCAGCCTTGCTTTTTTTTCCTCTGCGAAGAAATAGGCACATTTAGGGCATGATTCATCTGACCTATTTTATACATTTACATGAAACTCATCCTTATTGTGACACTTTTGTGTTTAAATCCTTGTGATACCTAAAATATGTTGTCTAATGATGTCTTTAAAATAATTTGTAAATAATTATGCTATTACAATAGTCAGAAGGGCTCAATTAGTAGGCTATCAATGATGTATTCATATTCTTCCTAAGGAGAAAAACCTTCCTTTGTGTTTAAGTAATTTAGTTGTAATTCCAGTTTTCTGCAGAAATTACTCAGAATCTCCTTGTGTTGGAAATTCTGATATGTCTATGGATATTGTGCTCTTTTGCTTCAGATAAACTTCGAAGAAGCATGCCTAACCTAGCTCGGATGCCAAGCACCCCCGCCATTAACAATAATGCTAGCTTTGCTAGTTCTCCAGTCACTGTGAGGAACAGTCAGAGCTTTGATTCCAATTTACATGGAGCCGGTAATGGAATTTCAAGGATACAGTCGTGTAGTAAGTACCTAAATTCTTTATCTCTGCATAAGGAACTGATAAGAGTTGTAAACTACATATCCCAGTCACTGATCCTCCGCTTAATGAAAAACTAAAAGAAGACTTTGTATCCCTTTTGCATTAGCTCAGGATTTTCAAAGTTTTTTGGAAAGCAAATTTTGGCCAATCTTGTAACGCAGTATTGAGAGTTTCATCGCCTCCTTTTTTCTCTGGCCATTTGTCTTGTACTAAACTTAATATAGCAATAATCATTATTATTACTATTAATTATATAGAAGCATGATATAGAAGAATGATACAGAATTGCAATAATGCAATTAGTTCACGTAAGCGTACGTTTTTAACTTTGGTATTGGATTTTAAAATGTTACTTGTATTAGTAGTTTACACGGTGCTGTTTTTATGGTGCCCTGTATAAATATCATCTTAAAACACAGGACTTCTTTCCTGTTGAAACTAAGCCACTTTGTTCCAAGCAAGTGTGTTAAACAGAGAATTAAATCCTTGAGTATAACATGCCTGTTGAGTGGGAGAGTGAAAGTGACTCTAATCGGTTTATTAAGGTGGCTTCTGGACTGGGGGGAATGTTGAGTATTGTTCTAGTGGATGTTGAATCATTAATGTAGAATGTCAACAAGAGACATCAAGAGCCGAGCTTACTTTTTATAGCACAGTGGTTGTAATAGTCTAGCAGGAAAGGAAAAAAGTGAATTTCATTTGACACAAGCAAGAGAAAAAATTGAATGTGTGCATCTCACATCCTGTGAGATTTTAGGGAGGATAAAGTAGCAATACATTTTCCCATGGGTATTTTCTTTTGGATCTGGGCAGAATTTACAAAGTACTTTAAAATGATATAATTGCATTCTTTTTAAGCAAATATACTTTACTGCTGGACGTACTTAATTTAATTTTTGCCCAGTTCTGTTAGGAGAATGGGAATGCCTGTCCAGATTCCCACTTTGAATGTCCATGGTAGTTTGCTGAGGTTTTAATTTTATTTACTGTTCTAAAAATATTTTTATTCATCTATATATTTGCATGTTGCATTTGCACATGTATATATATGTGCATAAAACGTGATTTTCTTAAGCATATTTATGGGAAACTTTCCTTATAAGTGTCTATATTGTTTTTTTAAAGAAAGTGTGTTATGATAAGAGTTCTGTAACTAGTACTAGTTACTGTAACTGTACTAGTATTATTTAATTAAACCACACATCTGTATTCTCTCCTGAGTCTTTCTATGGATTTAAGATGCCCCTTTCAAAGACCCAGAACAGAACTGGCTTATGTGTGGTAGTTTAAGTGCTTGAGGCTTTTGACAGTTAGCTTATGGTACATGGACTCTGAAAACGGATGTGTGTCTGATGTACACCAGGGGGCAGGATTGGGTAGAAAATCTCCATATAAAGCTTTTGGAACTGGTAGCGTTGCTTTAAATAATAGTTTATTTAAAATTGGTGGAGTATGTTGTCTCACTTAGGACCTTTTTAAAGCCTTTTCATTGGTCTAATCTAAAGCTTAGACATCTGTTAAGTTTTATAATGCTTTAATGCTATATTCATTAAAGAAGTAGTTGTTATTACAAACAACTTTACAAAAATCTAAGTTATCTAGCAGTAATTAATTTGTATCTTCAATAATTTCTCCAATTTAAAGATCTAACTGGAACGAAAATGGGTGGATGGAAATAGATGGAATTAGTTTACCTGTAATGACTAATGAAACATCTTTGAGAGGAGAAATAAGGAAGAATAAAGGGTGGGATTCTTGGTTAGTATGGGGATGACATAGAGTATTTTATTTTTTATGCAGTGTTACTGGATGCAGTATTGGATCCAACGATTTTTCAATAATTTATAGTGAGCAAGTAAATAACATAATGAATGTGGCTATACAGACCTGTCTAGAAATTAACATTACTACATGTTGCATATTGACCTTATTTCTTTCTTTCCTACCACTCTTTACAGTTCCCTCACCAGGACAACTTCAACACAGAGTTCACAGTGTGGGACATTTTCCAGTGTCTGTTAGACAGCCTCTTAAAGCTACTGCCTATGTAAGCCCAACTGTACAAGGCAGTAGTAGTATTCCGGTATCCAACAATTTACAGTTATACTCTAACACTGGMATCCCAATGCCAAACAAGACTGCCAACCAAGGGATTGTAGGGCGCAGTGCTCTTCCAAGACCATCGCTGGCCATCAATGGGAGTGGMATACCCAGAAGTAAAATTGCACAGCCAGTTCGAAGGTAAGAGTTAAACAGGCCTCCTTTCCTGGGTAGCTAGTTTTGGCTTAGGTAGCTTTTTTTTTCTTTTTCTCTTGAGTATAGAGCCAGGCTATGAAGGAGAAATGTTTCTAGCTCCTAATGCTGAGTCACTGAGCAGATGAAGATTTCTCTCCACAAACAGCAATAGGCARTGCCTGCTGCTAATTCCTTGTAAGCTGTGATACTTGATAAAATCTAATTAGATTTAAATCTAATTAATTAATGTAGATCAATAAGAATTGATTACCACTCATCAGTAAGAAATCAAAGCAGATGGAAATCTCACATCATTTCCATATGTGACTTACCTTCTTCAGTACTTCAATTCTTGTGTCAAATGCTATTTCAGGGTAGCAGGATGAGCATTTTTTTGAGAGTACCCAAATAAAGAATTGCCTGCYCATTGTTGTAAAAGGCTACAGATTGTAAAAATGCACATTTTGACATTATAGGATCTTGAGGGAAGATAGTAAGGTCTTAGGTTGCAACCAACATCTTTTAAATTCCATCTGAGGAACAATAGACAAACAGGAAATCCTGAGGTATCGTGTCCTTTCAATGAGCTATACTGTTAAGCAAATGCATTTTTGCTTTTTGCAAGAAAATTTAATGTCCAAATTATTTTTTAGTAAGCAATAAAATAAGCTTGAGGAAACAGACTGTGATATAATCACCTAATCACAACTGGGAGTTGAAATAAATTCTTAGCTGTATATTTGTATGATTAGTAGGTGATGAAGTTTCTCAGAGAGAAACTTTGTCAACTTATGTCAAACTCTTCCAAATATTTCTTCCCTTTACATGCATTCTGTCCCATTGCAAAGACCCACTGTGTGACACCTTGGTTCTGTTTTGGGTGAGTTGTCACTAGTTCTCATCGTTTTTCTTCTTCTAGCTTGATACTAGCTAGATCCAGAATAAGTTCAATTGCTCACATTACCTCTTCAGTTGAGTTACTCAGGGATTACACTGATGTGACTGACAACAGGTTTTGACCAACTGCTGATAAACTGTGATAAAGAGCTGTCAGATTGCTTTTTTGAGGAACACTGTACCATGAGATTTCTATTATAACCTCTTTGCTCTCTGCTGGAACTCTCTCTGTTAGAGTTCTTTATAGTAGAGGGTATTTTTTCTTTTTTCTTTTTTTTTCTTTTTTCTCTCATCTTCATGTTCTTCTGCAGAGCTCTTAAATCTTTCATAGAAACATGTAAGAAAGACAGAGACTTTCTGGGCCATGAAGACCAGTCCCTTGCTATTTTTTAAATTCTCATACAACAGACTATACTAAACAAAAATGTATTTCACCATCTGAAAACTCTCACTTACTGTACTTTCAATACTACTTTTATTAGAACCTGATTGAAATCAGTAACAAAGCTATTTTTAATGCAGAAAATTCAGACTCCTGTCTTCTCACCTTCAAATATACCATTAGCAGCATCATATGCGGCCCTAGGGCGAGACCAGTGATCCTGGAAGATAGATTATGTTTGCACTGTGTGAATGACAAGTTTGTAGGACTCTTTAAAGCACTGACAGATTGGAGCTCAGCCTGGAGCTCTTTAAGACTCCTTTTTTTTTAAATATGGAAAATAAAGGTGATTTCAGTTCATACATAATTTTGGAAGAAATTCAGCCATGAGAGAGCCATTTCCTCAGCATTAATTTTGTCACTGTGGTCATTTCTAATGAATAGCATTTCAGATTATCAGTTCAAGAGTCTAGCTTCTATTAGTAGACTAAAAATTAGAGAGTATCTTTGGTCATAACTTGATTAAAAGTAGATTTTTTAAGAAGTAAATAGGATATTCAAGAAGAAGTGCACATTCAGAGCAAAACTGTGTCTTCATTCCTGTGGCCAGACTATTAGATAACCAAGTTATTACTATTTTAGAAACTTAAAGTAGATTGCTAGATACCTTAGATAGGCCCTCAGTATGTGGAGCACAGGACCAAACCTTTGAGGRAGTGCTTTTGATCATTTGCAGTATAAAATGGTAATAGCCAAAATAACTCATTATGGCTAAATATTTATTGCTTTCCTCCTTACCATCAAAGAGCTACATGCATCCAAAAGCAGAGTAAAGAAATTGTAAGGGATCTGATCCATCTGTCCTTGGGCTTACAAATGAAGTACTACTATGTTTTGGTGAGGGGAAGGTGGAAAGTCTGCATTCTTGCAGTTGAATGGATCCACCCAGTCCGCTTTCCAACTCCACATTCCTGGCTACTTCCTCTCCTTACCCAGGAGCGTGATGTTGGGAGTGGCATGGGCTGCTTCCCTAAAGGAAGGAGAGCTAAGTGCAGAGTGTGACGGCAAGGCAGTTCCGCAGTACCCAAAACAGAAGAACAAAACACTAAGAGTGACCAGAGTCGGTCCAGATCTACAGACAAGTCCACAGTGATGAGGCRGGTCCAAGATAAAGCTAGGAAGTAAAGTSAGAAGGTTGGGGCTAGATCAGTGAGGTACCAGCCAGACACAAGCATGGCTGCAATGTAAATGCAGCTCCTAAGTGAAGGTGGGAGCTTTGCTTGTTTCTGCTGCCTTGTGTAGTAGCAAGTCACTGCAGTTCAGCTACCCTAAATTGATGATGGGAGAGTAGGAAGGGACTACTGACCACCTAAAACTTTTGTCTCAGACTTTTGTAGTATCATTTTGACAGCTTGTGCTTCGTTGGCAGTTTTCARCTCTTGAGTGTGTTTTCTTGTTCACTCCCCTGTAACACAAGTTCAGTTCTGGTTAAGTAGCAATATTCTTGCCTTTGTTTTCAATTTAGTTAATTTTTCTTTACTTTTCATCCTCCCTGTTTTCTTCTGAATATTGTTAATCATACTTTCCTTCCTTTTATTTCTGAAAGAAATAAAAAAGTGAAAGCACCAGTTGTAGRTAGGTCACATTTTCTGAAAGAAATGGCAGGTTGCGTTTTATGCCTCAAGTAGATGGTTTTATAGTAAAGGTAACAAAAAAATAGTGGAATTGCATAAAAGCAGCTTGATTAGACCACCCTAAATTGAACTACCTTTTGTATTGGAGGTTTTTGGCCACTAGAAAAATAGTTGTAGTAGAGAGACAAGAATCTGTTCTGGTTAGTATTCTTAACTTCCTGGTTCTGTCTGCCTTACAGCTTGCTTCTGCCTTCTTCCAGCCTAGGGCATTTGAAAAGGAGGGGACGCATGAGTAAGTTACAGCAATTACAGCAAAAGGCAAAGAGAAAAAGAGAACGAACTAGAAGGAAGCTTGAGAGATGGTTTTACAAGGAACATTTCCACAGAACTGGGACAGTTTATTTTCAGCAAAATACAATGCAACTAAAACAGGATGACCACAGACAGCCTGTCTAAAATATGGTGGYCACAAATTGTAGGTAGTCTGTCTAGCTACCAGCGAGTTGCCTGTTACGKCAGAGTGGAGGGTTTTTGTCTTTGATTTGATTTGAAATAGTTACCTGAGTAGTACTTGGAAGTTTGGAAGATGGTCAACAAACATTTTTTAATTAGCCTTTTTATTAGGGCCAGTTGCAGCCTGGGTGTGTGAAGGTGGTGGTGGTCCTGGAGGATATGATCTTTCACATGAAATAATGGCTTCCTTTGTCTTTTTTTGGTCTGTTTAACACAG
This sequence comes from Rhea americana, assembly GCF_003343005.1. Lineage (NCBI taxonomy): Eukaryota > Metazoa > Chordata > Aves > Rheiformes > Rheidae > Rhea > Rhea americana. The sequence goes on from NW_028186423.1 coordinate 13,487,594, forward strand.
TTTTCTTCAGCCGCCAAAGCCTCTTTCATCACTTAGCACGATGCGGGATGGGAATTGGAGAGATGGCTGCTACTGATGAAGAATACAAGAACAATGGAAGAAAAATAATGTGGATTTCATTACCCAGCTGGCTGGGTAACAATGATTTGGGAAGAGAGGGTCATAMACTATTATTTCCCCAGAGATTTTAATATGTAAACATTCATAATGCAATGTCATTTTTAGAAAATGAACATCTTATTAAATACTAAATATTGCACTTAGCCAGTTACCTGAACAGCTGCATTGTTATCAGACTAACAATGGCAGCCTTAGCATTTAGAGCTGAAAGGAATATTATGTGTATGGAAAGTACCAGAATACTTCCTTTGAAACAACAATAGGAGATAGTCCTATTCTGAGCAGCTTTGCCATACTGAAATTCTAAGATATTTTTTTCAGTGTAAAAGAATCATGCATTTTATTTTGAATTGGGGGGGGGCCATGTACGTGCTTGAATTTTTTTAGTGTTTCCAGTACGTTTTATTTTATATACTTTAGTTCATTTAAACTTGCCTGAACCTTGAACGACAAAGAGATAATTTAACTTTTCTGTGCCATAAATAATATTTTTGGGGTAATGTACTTTTTTAGCGCTAGGAACATATCTTACAAAAATGTACCATTGGCAATACAAAGTAGTATATTTATGTTGCAGAAGCACAAAAAAGTAGCATTCACTGGAAATTGCCATACAGCTGGGTCAGCATGGTTTTGTTGGTCTTTCACTATTTGTTCAATTGTTAATTTATTGTCATAGTGTTTTGTATTTAAAAAGGCAGCATAAGTCACATTGCACTTACAAAGATACAGTGATCTCTAAAACAACAGTCAGTTTTCATTACTTTATTATCAAGAATAAAATTTAATGTTTTATTAACAGTTGCTTATGGAAAATGAATGAGTTTTAATGTGAATAAATCTTTTTGATAGATCTTTTACAAAATCCAATTGCACTAATCAATGCTTTCTTATAATGGCATATGACTTAATATTTGATTACAACTGTGTATACTGCTGTTTTGGAATGTTTCAGAAATAAAGAATTTATTTCAGCAATAATGTCCTTGAGTGTGCAAGGGAAACATTATCGGAATTTGGCAACTGATGTCTTAGTTACTGGCGTTTTAATACTTAGCATTTAGATTATGTTGCATTTTTGCAAATATATACCAAGTTCATCTTAAATTTAGAGAAAAAAAAGTTATAAGCCATGCTTTGATGGCATTATAACCCAAATTTATAATAATATTATATTACTATATAATTATGTAATATTATAAATATTATTTTTAAATCAAATTTGTTGTGTTTTCAAGAGAATAGTTCAATTTAACATCCAAGTTTTACAAGTCCAAATGTCAGGACTTAAAATAACCTACAGAGCTTGCATACAAAGGGAGTCCTTGGCCATCGATTTAGCCTCTGAATTATGCTTGAGGACCTGTTGTCCTTAAAAAAGCAAACTAAAAAAATGAAGAAGAATTTAATGATGAGTAAAACATTCATTAAGGTGAGAAATGATTGTATAGTAGTATCTGCAACACACAGCTTGATACTGTTGAGATACAAGATTTATTTATCATAATTATGTTTTTTTTTAATCTGATTAAAATTCATTTCTAAAAGACTGGAATCATTAAAGAGGGCATCAAGAAAAGTTCCAGCATGGAAATTCTTGCTGCACAGGTAAGTATTTCAACATGAGTGCATGGAACTCCTTTTGTTCATCAGAAACTTTAATTTGAAGAAATTACTACTGGTTAAAGAAATCAATCATCTGTAGACAACTCTGTTTTCATGGGCAGTTATTTTACTTATAGACTGATAGTGACAGGGAAACAGAGCCAGCTCTGGTAGTGAGTGCTGCAATGTTTGCCTGTGACATGGAAGGCTAACAACCTCCAACAGACGCAGGCAAATGATCTCATCTGGGGGCTACTGGTGACTGGCATGACCCTGCTAAAATAGAGCTAGCGCAGCCAGACTAAACTGACCAGTTTGTTCTGTGCATTTATATATATATGAGTCCCAAACTAATAAACTCTTCAGGCATCCAGTGCTGGGGAACGGGTGTAGTMATTTTTGAAAGGGACAGTTGGAGACCAATTGCAATGGTTTACTTCTGCTCATTGCAGGCCCTATCAGGCCTGGTCTGAGTTGTGTCTTGACTATGTTTCTTAGTGCCAGTATTTTATCCCCATTTCTCCATTACTTGGGATATCGCAGCTCCATGTTCCTCTAAATTACTGAGAAGGATTGCAACTGCTTATTAATGGTAATAATGCAGCTGTACACAGGAGGGCAGTATATACTCTGAAAATATTTTCTTTTTAGTAGCTAAAGTTTTGCTCTCTTTTCCAGGCTTTTGGTTTAAACTCGGTGCATATGTTTCTTTCCACTGTTGTTTTCATGTAATGACAACCTGTTAAAGAAAGATGCCCAAATGTTTCTGATTTGCATGTTTAAATTTCACAGTACAAAATGTGTTGTGGAGAATCAAGCATTTTTGGTAGAATGAACTCTTAAAGAAAATGCAGTTGTTTTTGTTTTTCCCTTGTTACTAATTGTTCTGTTCCCTTGTGATACATTATTTCCTCATGTCAGGATTTTGTAATTGTATAGTTCTGCTGCTTTAAAATGCTTTTGTGAAATCATGGAATCATAGAATCACAGAATCAGTAAGGTTGGAAGGGACCTCTGGAGATCATCTAGTCCAACGTCCCTCCTCAAGCAGGGTCACCTAAAGCATGTTAGGGTTGCATCCGGGTGGGCCTTGAACATCTCCGGAGAAGGAGACTCCACAACCTCTCTGGGCAACCTGGGCCAGTGCTCCGTCACTCTCACAGGGAAGAAATTCCCCCTCACCCTCAGGCAGAACTTCCTGTGCTTCAGTTTCTGCCCATTGCCTCTTGTCCTGTCACGCGGGACAACTGAAAAGAGWTTGTCCCCGTCCCATTGACACCCTCCCTTCAGGTACTTACACACATTGATAAGATCCCCCCTCAGTCTTCTCTTCCCCAGGCTGAAGAGGCCCAGCTCTCGCAGCCGTTCCTCACAGGGCAGGTGCTCCAGCCCTCTGATCATCTTCGTAGCCCTACGCTGGACTCTCTGCAGTRGCTCCATGTCTCTCTTGKACTGGGGRGCCCAGAACTGGACACAGYACTCGAGATGAGGCCTCCCCAGGGCTGAGGAGAGGGGCAGGATCACCTCCCTCCACCTGCTGGCAACACTCTTCCCAATACACCCCAGGAGACCATTGGCCTTGGCCACAAGGGCACATTGCTGGCTCAAGGTCAGTCTGTCATTCACCAGCACTCCCAGGTCCTTCTCTGCMCAGCTGSTCTCCAGCAGGACAGCCCCCAKCTTGTMCTGKTGCCTAGGGTTATTTTTCCCTAGGTGCAGGACCYTGCACTTGCCCTTGTTGAACCTCAGGAGGTTCCTCTCTGCCCARCTCYCSAGSCTGTCCAGGTCTCTCTGAATGGCAGCACAGCCCTCWGSTGTATCAGCCACTCCTCCCAGCTTGGTATCATCAGCAGACTTGCTGAGGAGGCACTCTGTCCCCTCATCCAGGTCATTGATGAAGCAGTTGAACAGGATGGGACCCAGTACAGAGCCCTGGGGGATGCCACCAGCCACAGGCCTCCAACTAGACTCTGTGCCACTGATGACGACCCTCTGAGCTCTGCCTTTCAGCCAGTTCGCAATCCACCTCACTGTCCACTCATCTAACCCACACTTCCTGAGCTTMTSTAGGAGGATGTTATGGGAAACAGCATCAAAAGCCTTGCTGAAGTCGAGGGAGACAACGTCCACTGCTCTCCCCTCATCTGCTCAGCCAGTCACTCCATCATAGAAGGCTGTCAGATTGGTTAAGCAGGATTTGCCCTTGGCTAATCCATGCTGGCTGCTCCTGATCACCTTCTTTTCCTCCATATGTCTGGAGATGACATCCAGAATGAGCTGTTCCATCACCTGTCCAGGGATGGAGGTGAGGCTGACCGGCCTATAGTTGCCTGGGTCCTCCTTCTTGCCCTTGCCTTGAAGACTGGAGTGAYACTGGCTTTCTTCCAGTMCTCAGGYACCTCTCCWGTTCTCCAGGACCTTTCAAAGATGATGGAGAGCAGCCTGGCAACAACATCTGCCAGCTCCCTYAGTACCCGTGGGTGCATCCCATSMGGGCCCATGGATTTGTGGATGTCTAGCCTGCCCAGAAGGTCTTTAATCCAATCCTCCTCAACCAAAGGAAAGTCTTCCCTTCTCTGGACTTTCTCCCTTGCCTCCAGGCTACAGGATTCCTGAGGGCTGCCCTTAGTAGTGAAGACTGAAGCAAAGGAGGCATTCAGTAATTCTGCCTTCTCTGTATCCCTTGTCACCAAGGTCCCAAATACCCCCATCACATCACATCACTTTGGATGCCATCGGACTTCAAGAGAAAATCCATAGTGCAAGCAACTTGATTTCTTTTCTACACTCATGTCAGCCATGGACTGTGGCATTGCTGTTGTCTTTCTGTAACTGGGAGAGCTGGCTGTTTCCCCTGAGTTTAGTGCTGGCTAACTTGCTCAGCAGTGCTCCTGCCACATGTTTCACCACAATCTTTCACTGGGAGCAAAATGTATGGAATATGCAACACAGCTATTTCTGTCACTCTCAATTTTGTGTGAGGCAAAATCTCCTCCAGGGTAACGTGAAGCAGTAATGGCTAGGCAATGCATTTGTTATCTTTAAAATAAACGACTGCTATTTTCACAAGTTACCGCAGTTATTTTCATTTCTAAATATGAGACAGTCTTTCAGGACTCTCTCTGCAGCCCCCTTTGGTTCTTCTTGTCTTTTGGTTTGTGAACACAAATTCCACTGTTGTCTGTTGYTGTGAATCCCAGAAACRGCTCTCTAACCCAGACTGCCTCCTTCTGTMCGCACTTTCTTGAGCTCAGCTCTTGCACTGATGGCAGAAACATGACTCAACCTTTTTTCTCTAAGCCCTCCCCTCGTTTTTCAGTCACTGGAAATAAAACCTCCAACTTCCCAGTTAGTCAGCCCTGTAACTGGGGCACTGTCTGACTTTTCTGTGACCTGATATGCTGTCTACATCTTGTTGACTCTGTGTAATAAATTGCAGATACAAATCCATCCATACAGACAGAACATTCATCCATGACCACCTTAACCTGAAGTCTGAATTGCTGCATCATCTTTTTCTTTGACATTATCTGGTATAGTCTTTTGCATCTGGGATCTATCTGAAATACAATTAGGACAAGAGGCAAAGGGCAGAAATTGAAGCACAGGAAGTTCCGCCTGAGTCTGAGGGGGAATTTCTTCCCTGTGAGAGTGACGGAGCACTGGSMCAGGTTGCCCAGAGAGGTTGTGGAGTCTCCTTCTCTGGAGATATTCAAGCCCTCMTGCACATGACCCTGTCTACTATGCTTTAGGTGACCCTGCTGAGCAGGGAGGTTGGACTAGATGATCTCCAGAGGTCCCTTCCAACCTTACTGATTCTATGATTCTATGGTCTTCCTATCTTGCTGCTTTGACCGTGTCAGCACTACTTTTTGTAGATGGCTGCTGATTTTCCCCTCTGTATGGAAAAAAAGTTAATAATAGTTATAAGCTATTTGTACTTGATTTCAAAGGCACTGGCACTGTCCTATCCCACTAACAGTTTTCATTCAATGTTGTAAGTAAGTCCAACGCGCCAACCTGTATTGCCTCTGTTGGAAAAAAAGGTGCCTCCTAGCTTCCTTACATGTTGCTTACATTGTGAGGAGAATACCACATTAACATAAACAGATTCTGTTTTTTTCTGCCTCCAAATCCTTCCTTAAAGGCTTTCCTTTGCTACTGTACTGCTAAAATCAGAATAACAGTTAAAATGCCAGTGTCCTCTGATTCCTTTAGATCCCATTAACCAGTACTGGCTTATCATTTTTTCTGTCTCTGATTGGTGTTTCTTACTATTGATAAACTGCAAGTTGTTGAGACATGGACTTCTCTCTTTTTTCCTTTGTATGTATATAGCATAAAGCCCAACGGAATCTGTGGCCAAGGGCTAGAATGTCTGTATGCTAACCCAAACTCTAATAATGAGCATCTTCATATGAAAAAGCTCAATGAACATTTAATACTTAAAATGAATGATGAGTTAGCTTTTGGAATAAAAAAAAAAAGGTGAATAACAAACAGTATCTCTTAAAAACAGATTTGTTATATTTAATTTTCAAGCACAATGTATTTCAATATTAGGAAATTCTGGATAAAAAAGGAAATGACTAAGCCTGGATGGCTTCCTCTGTCACCACTCTGGTGAAAAGCTTATGTCCAGACTGATCTGGTTTAAACTTTTTTGTTCCCAGACAATTGGAGTCACATTTCACGTGTAATAATCCCTAAAACCCTTCTGCTCAGCCCTCTTTCCCCATCACCTACACTTCCAACTCTTTCTCTCCCCAGATTCCCACCTTACTTACGACTCTGACGTTGATTTCGGATTCTGACTGGTGTGGTTCCTGACTATCTGCTTGCATATTTGACCCATGTTACGCTCCTGGTCTGTTCACTCCCCAGCCCCAGGAGTTGGTTTGCTGCACATCTTGTATCTCTCATTGGGACTTTCAGCTATTACCTTGGAAGGTAAGCAGTTATACTTAATCTAAATTAATAGCAATGGAAGTAAGGCGTGAAGAGATGCTAACATGCTAATAGCTCTGCCAGGCTGTTAATAATGCTCCACAAGTTGGTGACCCCTCAGTAGAATCACCCATATACTTTTCTGACCTAATCAGGCTGCCAGCTATTTCCAAGTGCAATTCAAGGAGTTGGCTTTGACTTAAAGAGCCCTGAGAAATTACCTTTAACTTGTGCAGTACAACAACGTTTTACAAAGTGACTAATGGAAGGAAGTGAGAGATTAGATGATAGGTTCATTCCTGAAACTAGAACTTCATTCCTTTTTTATATATGCCAAACTTTTAGGTGTTTTTGGCATTTACAAAACCTGTTTCCCAGAAACCAAAAATTTCTGTAGGTATCAAGAGTCCTTTGGTGCCTAAATGCTGATTGGCATAATCCTTGCAGCAGCTTGCAGCAGGGGACATAAGCACAGCTGTGCTGCAGCAGGTTTGGCAYGTGGAGCAGTCCACGTGCTGGTGCAGCGCTCCATATTCCAGAGAATGTGAGGTAGCATATTCTAAACACCCCAAGGCACAAGGAAAAGGGGGAGAGAAGGGCATAAGTTTAGAAATCTTTGTAGGAAACCTGTTCTGACTGTCATTTTCTGAGCAGGTTTAAAGTGTTGCTATGACGTATTGGTTATGGAATCCGATCCCAGATGCCTTTTGGTTGCACCTAGCTCAGATGGCTCTCTAATCCATTTCACATGGATTATGGATCAAAATGGCAGTTTCTTTGCCTGTACTTTTTGCTAGGGTTTATTAATCTGGGCATATTAAGAGGCAGGACATAGTACCTTGAACATACCATAAACTGAAAGCCACTGTAYGGTTCTGGGTGAGATTTGGCTTGATTGTTTTACAGAAGATGTAAGGTATGCTTGTGGGCAACTTTTCTTCCAGTGTGAGCATTTAGTGCTCAGTTCCCCTTTTTGAGTGTTACTCTGAATTTAGCAGCCTTTATTCCTCAGTAAAAGAAGCTGGATATGATGTTTATGAATACAGATAGAGGAGATAGTGGAGAAGAGAATTTAATATTTTTCTGAGACGTAGAGGTACAGTGATGATGAATATATAAACCTAGATCTGGAGAGGTAAATAGTGCATTCTTTCTTGCTTCATTTTTTGAAGTAGTGCTAAACACATTTCTTCATTCATACATTATGCTGAGCAGAATATAAAATGATAGCAGACATATATGTGTGTAAAAGCAACTGGTTGTCTTTAAAATAGATATGAGAAATGGATGAGCAGATAGATCAGGCTTTTTGAACTGTGTTAAGAAGTTTGGACAATGAATGGTGGTTGGCCTTCAAGCTTTCTGTACAGAAATTTTTATCACAGACCAAAAAAAAAAAAAGTGTACACAATGCCCATATGTAGCTATCAGAAAAAACCGTAAGTAGACTGATTGTAAATAATACCACAGACAACTGAATTACTCTTACCTGAAAAGAAATATCACAAAGGACAAACAAAATGACTTAAATATTTGGTGATGCACTGCTGAGTTCATTCTCCTGAGTATGGAGGGGTTGGACATCTGAGACTGATTGGGCCATATAACTCGTTCTTGTGGCTGGGCAGAAGTAAATCTTGTGACTCCAGTCTAGAGTAGATTGGGTCATACGATGTGGAACAGCAGCGAGCCTTCACCCACGTGCAAGAGTCCTGCTTCTCAGGAGCACAAAGCCTGCCGCACACATTGCTCAGATGCATGGCTGCTGCTGTCAGCTAAGCTTGCTTAGGTACCAGAGATCTGAGAGTTTGCTTGAAAAGGCTAATTATTAGAGCAGAGTCCAAGTGAATGACGATACTCAAACACTTTGTTTGTGTTCTGTGGACATAACCAAAGGATAGTATTTTGTCATTTCAAGCACATTCTTTCTGCTTCGTAGAGCTCTTTACCTATGCTTATGCATTTAATATTATATTTTTCCTGCTGAGATTTTTTTTTCTTTTAAAAATGAAAATAATACTTCTTTTTAATGGCTGTTTTACTCATTCAGCAGATTTCTGTTGTTCCCCTAGAAAAATAAAACGTTATTCCTTTGGCCTTCTGGCCAGACCTATAGAAAAAAAAAAAAAAAAAAAAAAAAGAGCCTGCAGCAAAATTCCCAAACTGAACTCTTGCAATCCGTCCAATCTTCATACTTTACAGACTGCATGCACATGTTTCTACACAAGGTATTATATAGTCCCAATACTGAACTTTTAGTTCATAGTAAAAGCAGCAGAAAACATGATCTGGATGTCAGCTACAACACCTAAACTGGAATATTTGGAATTATTCATTTTCTTCAATAATAGAAAACAGAAAAGATACCATTATGGTTTTACCCCGTGGCTTTTCAACCCTATTGCAGGAGTTTATAACAGTTTCATTTCTAGATATCCTTGAAATGTCCTTTTTACATTTTGAATATGAATTTAATTGACATTTAAATTAATTAACATTTAGTAGCTACTGATCTGTTTAGACAACTTACATTGGTTCTAAAATTAAGATACTCCAACATTAGTGTATAACCYGTTTTCTATGACATAATGTTCTTAATATCATGCCATTCAGTTCTTTTAAAATGTAAAGCAATAATTGAAGTGAAGGTTTTATTATATCAGGAGGAAAATTAATTTCGAAAAAGTGAGCTTTTTTAAACCAAAGAAAAGTACAAGAATGTGTTTTGATTTAATCCATGTTTTTCTAGGCAGTCACTGACTGTTCTGAATTATGCAGCTCTGATATTATATACATATACCATAGGAAGGATTTTTGTTTGTATATATTAGAGTAAGAAAAAAACATGAGATAAAATGATGTAGCTATATTCATGGTTTGCTATTCCCTGGAATGGAATTCATGATAAATAACCTAATTCCATCTCTAAAAAAGGAAGTCTTTTAGCACATGATCTTTTCAATCAATCCAAAATAGCAGTGATGTAAAGTGGTCTCTAGCTCACTTAATTTACAGCTGCAGCTACTTGGGTGGGTGCAGATAACGCCTGTTGGATATTCTCTAATCCAGGTGATATCAATGAAGTCTGGAACAGAAGCTATTCAGGGTGTTAGTGGAGCCTGTCTTCCTTCTCAGGATATCTTACTACTTTGGATGCAGTCCCATGCAGATGGAGATCTGAAGTTGGGTAGGAGCAGCACATGGGTCTGCCTCACCTAGTTCACGACTCTCGGCCAGCACCGGCAGCTTTGTTATCAGGCCCTGCAGTGGTAAGCAAACTACTGAGTGATATTCTTTGATGAAAAGCTGAATGTAATTATGCACAGTCTATGGGCTTGCTTTTCTGAAGCACTGCCTACTCACATCTCCAATTGCTTCCAGCTCAAATGATGAGACTCTTAGCACCTCTGAAATTAAACACTGAAGAAAATTTATCTTTCTGACATTATCCTGCTGAAGTCTCATTTAAACTGAGATTCCATTATTGCATTTGTGTAGGGAAATATCTTAAAGTCTGCTTCAGAAACAGTTTATGTGATGATATTGAGTGAAAATGCTTTGGAATAGAATTCACTGCCTGGATAAGGTTATTCTGCCTTTTTGTGGAATTCCAAACCCAAAATGTTATACGTTTTCCAAAATAAATAGGAAAAAAAAAACATTTCTTTGATGAGATATTCCAGATGATTAGAATGATAGGTTTCCCTGCACTCAGTTGCTTCACACAGAATTAAATGTAAATTCACATATTCATATAAAGTTCCAGTTATTTATAAAAATCCCAGTTAACTGTATAACACAGCACAGCAAAAACAAAACCYAAAGTGCATTTACATGAAGGAAGACTTTATCATAGTAAGTCTAAGCAGTATTCTAAAGAGCAGGCTTACAGCCTCCTTTATAGTCTAAAGCAACAGTTTGCTCAAGAAATCCATGTCTTCTTTCAAGATATAAATCATAGGCGCTTGTCAGGCTTATATAAGCACAAGTATACTTCCAAGAGAGAGATGTAGATGTGGAAGAGTTTCGACAGTGTTTAAAAACATAAACTGCTGAAAAGAGCTTTGTTTCCTTCTGCATCATTTTGTAGCCTCACTCAATATCCTGTCTACTTTATATCCTCACTGTGAACAATATATGATAAGATGAAAGGCAGTTTACATAAAAGCAGACCATCTTCTTCAAGAGAACTTATAAAGTACATCTCCTGTATATTCCTTTAATCCTTTGTGTAGCAGTATACTGCAATTTTACCCTGAGTTTTGAAACCTTTCCTTAGTTGCACAAAGCAAATAAGCTTGTTGTGAAATAGCTTTTTTTTTTCTTTTTTTTTTTTTTTTTCCTCTGGGAGGAGAAAGATACGGGGAAAAAAACAGTTTCATGGCATGTGTTAGCCTGCTTACAAAATCACAAAGTAGTGAAAATGAATGCATTTTTTAAAATCCTCGTTATCACTGGAAAACCCACTTTACGTGCCCACACTTGTGTAACAGGATTAAATGTTTGCATTCTGGAAGTGTCTGTGGGCTGGAACCAAGTTGGACTTCCTGCAATAAAAACAAAACACCTTGTCTGCCGCAGCTGGCGCGCTAGGTGAGCGTGTTGCGAGAGCTGCTTGTGCACCTTGTCTCACGAATTAAGCTGTTTCAGTTACAAGAGAATCCCAGAACTACTCGGGGTGGTGGACCAGAAATGAGAAAACTGTGTTTTCCTCTCCACTTAGCCAGTGATCTAAAACTAAGTATTTTTATGATCTTTTGTACYATAGTCAAGTCTCTCCTTAAACAGTCTGTGCTTTAAAGAACTTACTATGAACTCATAGGGYCTGGCATAATGGAGTTTTAATTTTGTGTAGGATTTACAGGAGCTACAGTGAAACAAATAACTTCTGATGCTAATGAACACAGGTAACTATTTTGTAATAAAGAGAAGCRGTGGAGTAATGCAACTTTCTAATCCAATTTGAAAGCTTTCCTGGGTGACTAAGTACTGAGGGGATGGGATTCTGCTGAGTTATTGGGCAAATGGTTTGTGTTAAGTTTAGGTATCCATAAGAAAATGACTATGTACAGCTTGCTAAGTTTTGTACTTTATTCTACAACCTAGTGAAGGTTCCTTACATTTATGTCRTGGAACAAACTAGGCCAGAGAAAAGAGAAAGCAAAGGAGAGAATSAGAAACAAAGTTAATTGACGGGACTAGGGCTCCTTTGGAGACAAGGAGGCTGCCGTAGCAGGTACGGGTCTGTCACTTGCATCAGCAGTCTGTTTTTTCCTCGCTAGCTTCAAGTTCCAGCCCCAGAAAGGGCGTTTAAATAAACACCTCCCTTTGGTCTCTCCTCCTCCCAGGCCCTTTGTGTTTTTATGTTGGTGTGTTAAGAATGGCTATGCATGTTTCTGAGAAGAAGTGGCTTTTTGATGTTCTATAGCAACTTCGTAGCAGCAGAAGTAGGTTTGACAGAGGAAAAAGTCAAAACTTCCCCTACCAATATAACCTGAACAGTAAGAACCAGTATGGATGGGGCAGGAGGTTGGTATTTTTTTATACAAATTGTATTTGGGCTAGTTTTTTTTTTTTATTTCTTATTTTAAAATTTAATAGTTAAGCAAGAATTATAAGCCAGTTCTTTGACCCTATGTTATTTCTGTTGAGCTACAAGCAGGGCTATCATAAAAGATCTCCAGAAACCTTAAAAGCAATATAAATGGTAGTACGTATCTCATCCTTATCTCATGCATACCTCATCCTTATCCCAAAGGACAGTGGACTTTCCTGGGATATTCCAGTGACAAGATGTCATAAGATAGGATGTGACAAGAATTCAGGCAGAAGAAAAAGTTTGGCTAGAATAAGAAAAAAARATAGTGTCCTTAATTGTCCACTCTTAATATGTACCAGCTGCTAATTCAGTTGTCAAGATAGAGGGGAGGGGAGAAAATGCTAGAAAACCGAAGGAATTGTGGTTGTTCACCGCATCGATTATTAAGTTATATTAAGGTGGTTGAGATGTGTTAATGGTGAGCCAGATGATCTGGACTAGCACACACCATGTTCTCGTGGAACGTGGTGCGTGCGCTTTCCTTTCCATCACAAACTGAACACTTTATCTCCGCGTGCTGTCTTTCAGTGACTGTAAACAAGATTGCTGCTCTGCTTTCTGAGGTTCAGTGTTGTTGCTGCAGAACCGTGTCTGCTGCTCAGCTGCTCTGCACATGGTGCAATTAAGGAGGCAAACTGGATCAAACCAAGAATCAGTCCCTGCCTTGAAGAGACTGAAAAACAAGGAAGCAATAACATAATACCGAACAAAACAAACGGTGCACCTTTATAGAACAGTTCAAACAGATTTTAGATTGTATGTACTTGAAAGAGAAATGTCTCTGGCAATTTTATTTGGCATCCTTTTTTGTAGGTTTACCACAGAAGCTGACCTTAAAGCATTAGTTCTGAAAAACAAGGACTACGAGAGTCAGCGACCACACAACTGTGGTCTGCCCTGAGCYGGCGTAGACCCCTTAAAAGGGAAAAGAAAATGCAGGCTTGATGGCATCTACCATATCTTGAAAAACAGCAAAGGAAAAGGAATATGACGCTGTTATTTGATGTTTGAAAATCTTGTGACATGCTTTTTCCTACCATGTAAGCTTCTGTTCTTCCTGGGCTCTTAACCACTTCTAAACAGTTCCAAGCAGGAAGATTCTGTTTTTCATCTGAATTTGCATCAACAGAGATTGCATTAGCAGAGATTAGTTTTAAGTCTGGTGGCATCCAATAAAAGAAAAACTCTTTGTGAGGGAGTTTAGAGGCGGATCTAATAGTGGAGGTGGGTGTATGCAGTAGGAAATACGAAGCCTGCCTTTGACATTCGTGTTCCCCTCGGAGGTAATCCAAAATCCTGAATAAAATAAGGAAGCTTCCCAATTGCTCAGAGAGAGCAAAACACCTCAAGGAGTGCTCATGTTAGGGCTAGCTAATAAGAAATGCTAATTAAATCCTTTCCTTTTCTACACCGTAAGTGCCTGAAGTAAGGCTGCAACAGAGATGACTGCACACTTGGGATTCAGAACCACAAATCTTCTAATGAGGTTTGACACCCACAGAAGTTCTTTGAAGCTATGTTTATGCTACTAATTAAAAAGGGACCATGAGCCAAGACCTGGCCTCAAAGCCAAACAGAAAAAAATGGCTTATGTCTACGCAGCTGAGGGGTAGGTCCCTCTGGAACAGATTTGTCTTGGAAACGATTACTTGAAGCAGTCCAAAGGAGAACCAGGGTGTGAACCACCATTTAGGTATTGTGGGTAATGAGGAGCCCACTGCTTAATTTAAGTTCCTACATCTCTTATTTAGCAGTAGAGATATGTCCTGAAAGAAGTGAGCAGGACTCTCAGCCTTAAGATTGCCCAAGATAATGACCTTTTATACAGCAATCTGTGGTTATAAAGCTTCCTGGAGAAGTGATGGCTGTGACTTTTAGGATCTCAGAGCTCTTGTGTGCTAAAAAAAGTGTCATTGACACTATGATCCCTTAACCTTGCCTATTAAACTGGGCAGAAGAGACTAGCAGAAACTTTTGGCTGGAGATAGAACACAAGTTGCTAGTGGTTAAAGGCAAAGCAAACCCTGTGTTTTGTTTTGTTTCTCTGGGGATTATTTCTGTGTTTTACATTATACACTTATTAAATGTAGGAACTGCTATGCAGTTTAAATGCCTGCAGTTTTTTTTATTAGCTCTAACTCTAAAATATAAACTTGAAAAAAAAATCCCTTTACCAGCTATGCTACTATAAAGCAGCTATCACAAATGTAAGTGCAAGATGTGTACAAGATGTAGATGTAGGCTGTGTGTGTATCACAGATAGGACCATATTCTGTAGGAGGGTCTGAAGAGCATCTGTTGTAATAGTTTTTTTTGACTGCCACTTTCCTGGAAAAAGCTGCAGCTGTTAGATGTATTCAGTATAATAAGCCTTTATGTGGATATTAATAACTAACATCAGCAGACAGACCCTGTGGTTTCTGTCCAGTTTCTTCTAGGCTTGGCTTACAGGACTGGTAATTGTTCTTTCAAAATACGACCAGAAGAGGGAAGATCATGGAAGAGAAAATTAGCTGTCTTAAACACTAGTATTAATTGCCTCAGGCTTTTGTTACTATACTTAAAGCCACGTGCCAAATGCCAATTGCTTTGCAGATGAAAACTGGAGTGTAGTAGCCAAGAGCAAATACATTCATCTACAAATATTTTGCAAATATTTTTACTGAATACTTCTTTAAAAAAGATGTGCTCAGTTTTCAGAGGCATTCAATTTACATTGGTTTTGAAGAGTTTCCAAGCAAACAAACAAACAAAAAGGTTGCATTTCTTTATTCTGGAATAAATAAATCAGAGACCTTTTTACTACCTGTTGAAATGATGATACACAACCAACTCTGGATCCAAGTCRGGCCTAATATAGTTGAGCTGTTGCTGATCACTGGTATGTCATCTAGCATGGTCCAAGCTCTCTTTTAGATAGAGCTGTGCCTAGCCAAAGTACCAGATAAATGCTTCAACAGTCAGAGGAATAATGAATGGATCTGAAGATGTTCTCTTATTTGATCATGATTGTTCTGAAATCACTGGCACCAGCCACATCGTACACAGTCCTAGAGCTGCTAGTGCCTGAGATGTCTTTCACAGCCAGCTCAATCTCCTTCCTCCTGGGCAGGACTTTACATACAGACCACTACCGCTGACGTGACAAATACAGAGGCCACTGTGGAAGGACACCTTGAACAATAAATGGAGTGCCCTAATTCACCTGAAAGCATTCTCTACTCTAATTTTGTTGGGCGGGTGCGGTTGGGTTGGTTCAGTGACTCCGTGCTGATTAAAGTCTTTTCTATATTCTATGAATTTACCCACTTACCTCATTATTGACCTGTTAACCTGGGTTAGCTGAGTGTCTAGGAAGTCATCTAGTCATGATCTGAAGTGCTCAAGAGAGAAAAAGAGATTAAATACTTCCCTACAAAAGTTTTCCTTGACTAATAAGCTTTCCTGCTGGAGCTATAGGAAAAATAGTTCAGGGAGTCAAGTTAGCAATAAAGAAAAATTAACAAAAATTATCCATGAAAACTAGGTGGCAAAAGTTTAGAAATAAACTGCAAATCCTACTCCCCAGAAAGATGAATAAAATGGAGATCCAATCTGATACATTTGACTAGATTTTTTTAAGTGGCAAGAACTAATGAAGCAGGAACATAGTGAGTTGCTTTGAGTTTGTCATATGGCATGTTCTAAGCATCATCAAACATTCTTTGCAGTATTAAACTTTCAGAGTTCAAAMCATTTTATCAGATGCATGCAAAGTGGATTTGCCAGTAAAACAGGAAACTGCCCTAAGGATATGTTATTGAACATTTATTCAAGATATATTTTGAATGCTGTTTCAGCTTTCATTCTTAGGTATTGGCAGAAACATTATTGCTTTTGCTGCAGATGAGCAAGTCTCTTTAATCACTTCAGATGCCAAGGAAATGAATGCTGTGAAAATACAGTTTCAAAAATAGTTTAGAGAGCATGTACTCTATGAAATGAACATTGAATAGATATTATTTCACTGCACACAGGGACATGAAGTTCTATTTTAAAGCATCAGAAACAATCCTACCTATCTGACTTCATAATAATAATTGTAATGGAAGGCAACTGAGAAAGCTCTTGAACAACACTGGTATCTTTCCTATCAGAAAAGCCTAACATTAAGCACAATGTATATTTAATTAAGAAGCACTTAATTGCATCCCTGGACAGCCTGTTCCGAATCTGGGCCAAACTGCTGGCACTTGTTAATTTCCAGTTCTCAAATGTTTTAGAAATGCTACTTTTTAAAAATTGAGGGCCATATCTTTTACTGAGCTAAATCCACTTAGTTCAGCAGACTTCAACGAGATTGCTGATCTGAGTATCTGTTTCTGAGTTTCTTAGTAGTCATAAAATTAAATTTCGTTTACTGTGGTGGAATCAGGAGTCTTTATGAAGATTCCTTGTTTTTTATGTTTTTCCATCTCAAAGAACCAAAACCCCATGCCGTGAGAGAGCCTCAGTGTGCTCTATTAACAGTGATTAGTTAAGCTTTTTAGCAGCCATTTGGGAGAGAACAGTAGCTGTTCTTGCCATTTTACAAAAGAGGTCAGAGGTACAAATGGTAATGTCCAAGTCTTATGCAAGTCATGAGACTGTTCAGGCCTGTGCAAAATACTCTGCCTTCCGGAAAAGCTGTATTCACACCAGAAGTTGTCATTAAACAGTCACACAGTGTCTACCTGTGAGCCTCTTTACAAATCAAAACCAAATTCTCAAGAAAAATTCAGCTCTCTCTGACATGCATTCTCCACCAGTGAGTGTATGGTGCTGAAAATAATTGAATCAATGTTTTTTTTTTGCAGTCCCAAATTTTCTCTTGCAATTATTAGCTTGTTTAATTGCATGTTGGCTTAATTTTGTGCTATGAAAATACATTTTGAAGTGGAAGTGCTACACAACTGTGTGACTTCGTTGCTGTAATGGAAAAAACTTCACGCGCGACTCTTGAGCCTTCTGTGTGTGCGAATGTACACAGCTCTAAATCTTGGGTCCGTTTCTTTGGGGCAAGGTTGCAGATAGGTACAAGCTATGCTCTTACAATCACGCAAAGCTGAGGGTGGTAGCCATTCCGTATTTTTTTTGTCTCATTAGGACCACTTTTTGCGGTATGTGTTGCTAATTATGTGATGGGTGGGAAATGCACCACGGTGTGCATGTTCACCTCTGTACAGCTAGGTCTGTTTTGCTCCTAGTTACTCTAATTGAACATCAAAAAATCTAAACTAGGCATTTGAGTATAATATATTAATATTAAATATTAATATTAATATATTAAATATTAATATATTAAATATTTTCAGATATAAATATTAAAAGTTCATTTTAAAAAGCAGAATTAGAAACAAAAATCTTTTTTACTTGAATCTCAAGAGGTTTTGAATTTGTCTTTTTATGCTATAGAAAACTATAGAAACTAGCTTTCAAAATCATTATAGAAAAAAAGATTTATATACTGTGAGCGTATGCACAGGTCACCTACAATCTTGTTCGTTCTATGGAAACTGTTCCTTAGAAAGATCTTTTGGATCAAAAGGAGACTACTGGTTTTTTGAAAAAAAAAATCTGTTGGCATAAATAGGTTTYGTTAAGTACCAGGACTTGATAATTCAGTAAAATCACCATGATTTTAAGTGCATTTTGAAAGAAAAAACAAGACTTTGCAAGTTATCTTTTYGCTCAAGGGGAAAGCTCCCTCCCTTCCTTTCACACCAGCTATTCTTGACCACTAAATTGTCTTCCTGCTTCCTCCCTCTTAGATTTCATGTTTAAAGCTGCAGAAAGTTAAGATAAACAGGAGTTGTCACACCAACATATGACTCAGTAATACAAAGTTTCTTTTTCTTTTCTTTTCTTTTCTTTTTTTTTTACTAGTGAGATGACTAGTGCTGCAAAGGCTAATTATATTTTCAAAATATAACAACTGTCTATGGATGCTTTAATTAGAACTGATTTGCTCACAAGAAATCTTTGCAGTCTTGCTCTTTAAGTAGATGGCTGTCAGACAAGCTATACATGACTTTCAAATTTCATTATCTTCATTATACTTTACATTTATGTAACATCTTTCAACTGATCTCAAAGCTGATATATTTGCACTGCCATGGAAGAGTGAGCAATCTGTTGTTGGCAGAGAACAAAGACTAGTTTTATGAAATGTGTCCCAGGATCTCTAACGTTCACTCAGAATAAACAGGAACTTTTAAAGCTTTGTGCATGACACACTCCTCAATACATGAGCATACTGCACTGCATTTGATTTCTCCTAGGAATGGGAGGGAGAGTAAATACTCACAAAATTTAAATTTTGATTCAGAGAAAATAGGACTTTTTGCTACCTGATGCTTAAAATATGTATCTCCTTCCTCTTTGGATAAGTAATCTCCTAGGGCAGGGAGAATGAAAGCTATAGAGTTTTTAGGATTGTGTTGTTCTGCCAACCTCAATGGGAATGCAGATGGTGAAATTTGCCTCAGAGCATGTCTGCAAATAAAACAAATCACATTTCCTTCAGGAAAGGGAGTAGCTTATCAAACGTCTGAGCAGAATGAGGTAGATTGTTTCTAAAATAATATATACCCAGATGACATTCAATTGGCTGCAATAAAGCACATTTATTCCTGAGCAGTAATAGTTAAAGTATATGTATCTTTTAGTGCACCCAACAAACACTTCCCTATACTGAAACTGGCAAGGAAAACCCAAAAGTAGAAACCTTGCTGTGTGTAATTGCTTATTTTCAATTTAAAGAGAGCTTCTAGCGCTGCTACAGGAGAAATGACTTGTTTTATTTTAGTTTTTTAATTCTTGAAAAAGTTTGTCCTCCTTTTAACTCATTTTTTTTTCTTTACTATGTTAAAGAAATCTACTTTTTAAATTCAAACTCTATCTTTCCCATCCACTAGCTATCACATTTTATTTTTCGGTGACTCTAGATTTGTTTGGATATAAGAACACACTGCTAGTGCATTCAGTGCACTTTATTCCTTTTTCTGAAGAAAGAGATTTCCTTGGAAAGGAAGGGAAGAGGGTCTTATTCTTTTCTCCTTAATCCCGTTTTTCTTTCGTCTCGTACTGTGCAGCTAAAAGAAACTAGAGACAGCTGAGCAAAACTGCAGTTTCTGAATAGCTCTTCCAAAGGTGGAGAAAAGCTACAGCATGGTACAGCAAGGAGAAGGACTGGTGCTTATGTGTCTGTTTTTGTCTTTCCCCCGCTCTAGCTCCACTGCAATCCAACACAGTCACTCTTAGCAGGTAGTCTCTTTCCACACAGCCTCAGGTCCAAACTTTGAAGCAGTTTAATGCAAAATCTATTTCAAACATTTCATATCCCTGGATTCATGCTGCTTCTGTATATTCCTCCTTGATAAGCATTCCTCGGTCGTGGGCCTGAATTTGTAACCCTTTCGGGTTTATAAAGCCTGAATTCAGATGACATTCTTAATTCAGGTATGAGAGGATGCATTACCTGTTGGTTGAGAAAAACAACCCGATCATTCAGAAAAAGTTCTGTAAATTAAATGCTCAGCTGTTATTCCCAGTGGCAGATTAAACATTCTGTTGGGTCTTCGCTGCCCTTGGAAGACCGCAAAAAAATGATGGGTTGTTTTGGAAATGCTTTTTGGCTTTTGTGCCTTGGGTCTAATCCAAAACCCACAAAATCAAAGGAGATGCTCTGAGTTCAGGGAGCTATAAATTACCCAGGGTGATCGCCAGTTTGTGTAAATTTGGATCGCTGATGCAGCCGCAGTAATGTGGTCCTGTTTCACTGTTGGACTGTGGCACCAGGAAGCTCTGTCAGCCAGAGCAAAATGCAGCCGTTTAGTTTCATGAATAGCGATCTCGAAAGGAAGAACGTAAAGCTCACGGTGCTCRCTGTATTGCTTACCTTCAGATCTTCCAAGTTTGGTCCCAGGYGAAGACGCTGGTTTGCGAGAACGCCCTGTGAGTCTGAGATGTCTTGCGAATGGCGTTGCTGCCTTCTCTAGACAAACACTGCTCAACATGTTTGAACTACAGTACCTAGCCTGGACTCAGGAWTTGGGCTAGGAGGATTGTCCCTAAGGAGACTAGGTCCTGCCCTTGTGCTTGAAACAGGAAAAAAAAAATCAGAGGACTTATCGGTCTGCAGTACCATAATTGACAATTTTGGGTTTAGTCTGGACAAAGTGTTCCGCAGTATATGTGTGCTGACTACACTGTTGGATATAGATAGCCAATAGTTTCTGAGACAGACACAGGAAGATAGGAAACCCATTGGTGGAGATAACTGACTGCTTATTGTCGTTGTTTCCATGACTGCTGAGGTTTGTTTAGTAATATTTGTTTCTATTAGTTTTAAGTATTTTATATCAAACAGCGTCTAAATTACACAAATCAAGCTCAAAAGCCAGCCAAGGCATTTGGCCAAATTTAGCTTTAAAACATAACATTGACATGCAGAATGGAAAACCCTTACAACTATGAGAAGGCAGTTTTTTTGTGCGTGATTGTTAATACCAAATGAGCAACTTGCTACAGCATGGAAAAAAATGGACACTTAGTTTAAATAGGTCAGGGTTTTATTTGCACTTGTTATCCCATTCAGTCCTTGAGAACAGGTACGAATCACTGCCTGCACAGTTTGACCTAAATCTGTCAAGACAATCAGCTTGGTGGTGGAAATGCAAAGTAGTTTCAGCAGTCAACAGCAGTAACGTCTGAGTAGCACTGTGATATGAACTGTCTGGTCAATATGAGGAGGTGTTTCTAGTGGCATATCTTACTGTATTAAAATCAAATTTGCTTGTGGTTCAAACAGTTCAAATGCAAAAATGACTTTTGCTTTTTGTTTGATTTGTGATGTTTGCCTACAGTGCATGTCTGCCCTTATAATGCTGTCAGGCATTTGCAGTTCAGCCCTAATTAATGTCTAAAACACAACAAAAAGGTAATAAGACATGAAAGATGGTTTGGGTATGGTATTTGGTTACTTGATTAAGGACAGAGAAGAACTGACAAGGGGAGCAGCTGATCAGGACCAACCGTGCCATGCAGGCGGCTTACTCTTGCCAGAGTCCATCGCCTTCCCCACTCCACCAGTGACTGGTTGTTACAGGTGTGTCGATGCTTTTCTATCATCTGTTCATTTTTGTTTTTTACTGTTTCTTCAAATTAAAGATTCTTTCTTCTCCTTAGAGGAGGTATCTAGGTAGCTTCTCTAAGTTAGTCATACAGAGTTCCTCCATATGCCATGAAGAAAGATAAGCATCTCTTCAGAGCAATTTCTCTTTTACTGAGACATTTATTCAGATTAGCTTCCCTGTAGAGGTGTGTGTCTCTCTTTCCAGTAAATCAGGGAAGGGCAGAGACAACTGGGTTAAACTTTGAGGATAGATGATGCCTACACCCAATCTGACAACATATGTAATTTCCCAGGGCCTTCTGGGACCATTGCAAGAGCTGTCCTTTCTTTTAAGGCTCCYGCCAGTATAACATTAGGCTTTATGTTAATTGTATTAAAAATTGTTTTATTGTGAAAATTAAGGTGAATTTCATCTAAATGCTGCACATATTCCTAGTGACAGCTATGGAAGGCAATTTRTACATTAAAAAAATAAGTGATTCTGTGTTATCTGAAGTATACTCTTGTACTACTTTGGAAAGACTGAAATGACATTGAAAGACAACTCAGATTTTGTCTTTGTACTCACATGTAACATTTATACAGCTTGTATAGTAAACATTTTGTGTCTCAAGCACCACAATTGCTATGTCACTATAGACAGCTCCAAGTAAGKATAACAGCCTGTACATAATCAAATAAGTATTGGAATTTGTGTGGAAAYGAGGCCCTGATTGCATGCATGTCATCCTAGTTAGGTAGCAGTAAGACATTTGACCTAAGCTTTTTAGTTTCATTGTGTTGCCAGTTTTTATGATTTGATATCCGTAACTGTCAGTTTGTCATCATTTATTAYTACTATTCGCCACTGCAAGAATACATTTCTGCATGGTTTAGGCTAGCAAATTGTTTACATCTGATTCTTGGAGTTATTTSTACTACTTGTTTCCTCAAAAGTTAAAGTCACTCAAACTTCCTCAAAAGATATAGCTGGGACCTATATTATGTACGTGTTAACTGGCTTTGTAAACTAATAGCTATGTACAGGAAGCAGAACTATGTTAACAGAGAAGGAAACTAGATTTTCTTTTTTTTTTTTTTTTTTTTGCTATATTACAAAAAAAGTTTTCTAGAAACTGAGTTTTCAATTTTTCCAGAATTTAGTGTACAAAAAATATATGAATTGTCTACCTTATAATATTGTAACAGGGGAGAACCAGAAAACAAAGGGGTCAAAAAATTGTATAAAAGTTAAGTTAATATCTTTCCTAGGAAAAGATGAAGGGTTTAATTTTGGGGTTTRTTTTTTTACACAGGACATTTTTTAAAGGATTTTAAAATCTTGCCCTGAAATTCTAATCTTGGCCTGACATTAAATCACATTAGCTACCTCAGTGTGACTCCAGTACACTTGCTCTGATTTTACTATAATATGTGCTAAATAAATAGGGGTAAATCCACAAGGCATTCCTGGCTTTGACCCATAACTTGACTATTTTACTGTATATTAAAAGCATACGTTTTTTTCCTGGATTTGTTTCCGCT
This sequence comes from Rhea americana, assembly GCF_003343005.1. Lineage (NCBI taxonomy): Eukaryota > Metazoa > Chordata > Aves > Rheiformes > Rheidae > Rhea > Rhea americana. Next base: position 13,510,543 of record NW_028186423.1, read on the forward strand.
GAACTTCAAGCATCTAGCTATGGCATCTTATGTATGAATATGGTCTCCATATGTCACCATAGGGTTTCTACATATCATATATGTTCTGAGAAGTTCATTTTGCTCCATTGACTAGAGATGAATATCAGATAGGTGTATTCCTACCTTGGTTTCCTCACCTAGGGATTAACCATTAGTCKTGAGGAATCTTGGCCTTATTATTGTATATTCAGATTTTACATTAAGTGAAAGGTTCTAACAGTGACAGATCTGATGTAGACAGAGAATGACTGGATAAGAAAATGGAGAATGTAGCAGCTGTCATATGCTATAAAAACTTAATTTTTCTTGGAGAGTTCAAAGCAGCAAATGGTAGATGGGATTTGGGAAAGGGAGAGCTTGCAGAAATACATTATCCATAATGTTACTAGAAGTGAAAGTGACACAGATTAAAAGACTGTCAAAAATAATTTTTAGGAAGTGGAAGAGGAAAAGAAGACAAACTCTCCATCACAAAGTAGCTCCAGGGCAGAAGGATAGCACTTGAGATTTGACTTGAGTAAGTAATAAAAAATAGTAGATTTTCCTRCATTACTGGAGAGAAGGACGGTTGAGTAATTCTTTGAGAAAGATAGTGCAGGAATTTTTAACTCTCCTTARGAAGAATGACCATAGAAAATGAAAATCTATGTTACCTATGTTAAAGCAAATTCAAAAACTTAATCGGAGGAAGGTGTCAAAATATAAGAGACCAACACAGACTGTCCTGGGGATTAACACAAGAAGTTAATTATCAGACGAAAGACTATGTACTATGATTTTTGTTTCAAAAATCACATTTTTCCATCCCTCTACCTCAGTTTTCTGGATGCTTTTCCATGAAGGTGAGGAAGATTTTGGCTGCTTTCAGTGTATGCAAAAAATATTTTCCTTGTCCTTGTTACCGCTCCTTTTCAATATAACACATAACAAAAGTCATTTTGTTAAGGACGAATTCCTTATGTGGCTATATGAGTTCCTTGCTACACTTCTATTTTGAAATGTCCCGTGACTGATGTTGTTTCTAGTTTTTGCTGTTTCGGGGGTTTTGAGTTTTTATTTTAAGTATGTTTGAACATTCATTCTGAAATATATACTCTTCATGATTAGAATTTGAGTTTGGAAATTACTCTCTGCCCTGGCTCAAGACTGAGTTGCTTAGGGTCAGATTATGCCTGGAGACTACCTGCAGCAGTGAAGCGACATGGAAACACGAAGGGCAAAAAACAACAGAGAGGCTTTTGTATGAGTAGATAATCCACAGCTACTGACACATGGAAATATTGGAATGTAATTGTGTGAATGTATGTGTGTATGTGTGTACATAAGTAAGTCCTGCATTAAGAACAGCTCTCTCCAGGGCTAGAGTCATAAATAAGAAAAGACATTGTACTTCTCTTGTTTTCTTTTCAAAGCGATACACCTAGTGTTCAAGACGAGGGTCCTGTGCCTGGACCCTCACAAAGRCTGGGACTGAATTTACTTAGCTAGCTCCACTTTAGGATTTTTTAAAGAAGAACTGTTCATCCTCCAGCTACTGTTCAGTCACCACCACCCTGTACACAAAACATCTACAGCGGGATTCTTCTACTTAATTTTGATGTCTAAGCTGATAGGATATGTATTTCCTCTATACTTAGTGAAGAGAGACAAGCTCTTCTGTAATACGGTTCATCTCATCTTAAGGCTGACATGTAGGAACCCATTCGCTGTTTAAACAAAATTGCCTGTTGTGATAGGGTATCTTGAGCCATTCGTGTGAAGCTGACAGATAAGACACGGGACATGTGGGAAACCTGAGTTCTTCCCTTAGGAAAGAAAGGAGGCCAGGTGTGATACCATAAGGTGTCTAAGTGGCACTGAGGCCTGAATTTAGACAACTGCACTCAGTTGTAAATGCTTAAGTTTTCACCACTTAAGTTGCTTAGGAGTTGGATTCAATACCAGATTGTAGATGGCTAAATATAATGACTACAAATGAACTACGTGTCTAAGCTCACATTATAATCAAAGCAGATGTACTCAATACAGAGAGCTAGGATATAATCCAACTGAACTTTTTAAGAAAACAAAATTGCTGATTATAATAGTTCTTGATCTGACTCTTGAAAACCAAAATCATCTACTGGCAGACATATGGACGTGTATTCTACAGTGATCAGTTTCATATGAGAGTGGTGGAATTATTTATTAAGAAAACACGTCTAACCTGTGTACAGATCCAGACCTGGGCTTTGGATTAAAGTAGTTGACCTAATACAAATGATCTTAATATGTTACTTCTAAACAACAGAGACATTGATTTTTTAGCTCATAAAACCTGTTGTTGTCCTCACATTATTTCCATTTGTTTGAATTTTAAGTGGTAGGGTTTGATCAGAAAATGTTTATATATTTTAGGATGTTATATTAAGCTATGCAGTGCCTCAAGCAACTCTACAGGACAGAGGGACTCCATACATCAGTTTATTTTAACTGCTAGTCAGATGGTATTCTGTGACATGATAGTACACCTTGTACTTGCCAAAATGTTGTGGAAAGGCARTGCCTGAAGGGGTAATAGAAATGTTATTTAAAAAATCCTCCAGACCATGTTTGTAAAAGACTTTTTCATGAGGAAAAATATTTTTCTGTCACAAAGGGTAATTAGTAACATATGTAAGAGGTATGACCAACACAGTAGAGATTTTTTTTTTTAATGGCCACGTTCCCATGTCCATAAGAAAATACCACAGGATATAAACTTATGGTTGACTAGTAGTGTAACATAATACCTCTAGCAGCTGTYGGTGCAGAAATGTGGTTTGTCACAGGCCAAAAGTCTTTTGAATACTCTAGAGTGCCTAGAGCATTTTTGAAATCTGTATTAAAGTGAAAGAATAGAACTATAGAGTAGATTTTGAAGTTACAACTCAGGCGCTTCCTAGCTTTGGCAGAAGAGTTACTCTCCAAGAGAGATTATCTGGATAAACAAGCCATTCATCAAARGTTGACCTGGAAAGATGAATGCAACAGGATCATTCCAAGCTGGTTGAAGGCAAGATTACTGACAGTCTTGAGATCCCTAATCCTGAGACTCTTCCAAAGACCTGTCAGTGTGATMACTGTTACTCTCTAGACTCAGAAACATTTGTTTTGGTGTCAGCTTTATCAGAACTACTTGCAAGTGACTCYTTGTAGCTTTACTCTGTCAATCGAAACTTTTGGAAGAGTAATTTACAACACCAAAAAAAGCTGCCTCCTCTTTTCCATCTTTAGGTTAGGTTTAGATGGCTTCATCTGCTTTTGCTAGGTGGTTTATCAGTCAGGTGGTCTCAGTATGATGACTCTGCAATTGTCATTGAAGCCTGAAAGCAGCGTGAGCTCAGAATCACACTCTTCATATTGCATGAACAGATTCTGGTCTCTATTACATCCGATACAATCCAGACCTCCTTGCAGGACTTKCTCTGGTTTCTGGTTAGCACATCAGGTGCATCACTTAGTTGTGCAGTCTCTGCCTTCTTTGCTTTTTTTCTCCTGCAGTACAAAATGAAACCATTGAACTCCAACCCTGCCCTTCCTTCCGGCGAGTGGTGAAACACAGTACCAAGCGAGTGGCCTATAGACTGTTCCTTCACCTCTTCCAAAAGGGCACAGGCACTGGTTAGTGGTGTGTTGGTGCCATCTCACTTCCATTGTTAGATGTCAAGAGATCAGGGCATGGTTCAGCAATCACTGCTGAGCAGAGGAGTGCTGGAGAAGGAGCACAGACACTGTGCTCAAGATGATCTGCATCCACTTAATTTTTAGCTCATTCCCTGGCTTTGTTTTGCACTGCTCCAACTAGCTATCTCCAAGACAAGTCTCYGGGTCATTAGTCTAAGCCAGTTTGAGTTAAGCAAACTAGTGCCACCTGACCTTCAGGCCAGCTGAGTGGTGGTGGCATGTGTTTGATGTATCCTCAGGGTCTATRATAATGAAGAGAGATCCTTTCTGATCTGTAATACAGATCGCAAACCACTTAAAGGTAAGGTTTCATGCATGAGAGYTGCTTTTCCCAGATAAAACCTAGTAAGTTTAATCTTTTTACCAGGYCTTTACTGGCAGCAACAAATGTTTCCAGAGATCTTTACTAAAATACTGACTTAAGTATTCACTCAGAAACCTGGGAAAATAAGCCTAGTTTGTCTGGACAARTACTTCTGCAGCTGTATGTGATGAATCAAACAAATAGACTAATTAAATAGGACTTTACTGAAAGCAGAGAAGGAGGAAGGGAGGGATGGGAAGTAAAGTAATAGSAACAACATACAGCTCCTTCCCCAAAGCACACAGCTCCTAGTTTGAATCTTCCTCTTTTTCTAGCAAGAGATTGTTCAAAGTTATGTCTCCTTGCCTTTTATTTTTAGTTTGCTCTCCTTTGTTCAACCTCTTGGCCAACAGACTTAAAAGCAGACTTAAATTCACATGTGTGAAGATTGCTTCTGAATATCTACAACCAACTTACTAAATAAACTGCTTAGTGCTAACTGAGGTTAGTAACCATTTTCAACTAATCTCTGAGGTACCTTTCACTGGTACATTGACTTGCAGATCTCTCTTGAAATAGCAAAGCTGCTGTTAACATGAAATTGTTAGTGGTGTTTATTTAAATGCTGATTATAGCTATATCCCAAGTCTTAGCTGTCTTATCGGTTGTTAAAACTATCCAATTGTGACTGTCTCAGGAAAAAAAAATGGCAAGCTCAGTGATTCTTATCTCCCAAAATTTGGAGATGTCAGTGTGTGACTGTTGCTGGTTTCATAAGAATGTCGGAAAACCTTATCTGGGTCCATTTGAGTTTACAGGGCTGGATCTAGAAAATGYGGGACGTTTGGAAAAGCGTGGTCAATTGCCGTACGATCAGCATGCAAGAGACRCATCTAGTAGGACTTTGAGCTTCTTTCATCTCCTTTGTTTTCAGTGATTTCTGTCACGTACATATGCTATTTTAAGTTCAGGAATTGTTGGGAATTCCATGACCATCAGATCAGATTGAATATAGCTGCATTTATACTTCCACAAATCTCTGACATCAACTTCTATCAACATTAAAGGCATTATAATTCTCCTTCTATAATAAACCAAATGTCTAAAGCTGACAACCTATATTTCATTGTTATATCCTATAATTTAACTRTGATAAATTTTTCAAAGCCAATGTTGAATATGGGTAAGGGGGGCTAGCAGTAACTTGTCTATATCCAAACTTCACAAAATATTGCTGTTACTTAGTTTTAAAATTATTAACAAGAGTATTTAGCAGTAATAATTCTAATAAAGCTGTTTAAGGAAAGAGCAAATAAGAGTCCATAAAAAAGTACACTTTTTTTTCTTGGCCAATCTAAACAAATCTAAGCCTGTTTTGCTCCAGGGGAACAATTTTTCCTATGTCACCAATAGGGGCTTTTTTGCTTGATTTGGCTTGTACCTTTGGCATGCAACACAGTTCTTGACAGTTTCCTCAATATCTCTGCTCAGCTGAGCCAATACAAAGCATCTCTGTTTCTCTTCTTAGGTTTTTCAATCCTTAAATGACCTGCATAGTCTGTTTTTTTATAAAAGTTACTGTGAATGTAAGAATGACATTTTTTTCTGTCCTTATACCAAAATTCAGACCTCTAGGTCTGAAAGTCCGTCTTGAACTGGTCAGAGGRGCCACCCTCGCTATTTGCTGTTATTTTTTGAAAGTCTTACCCCTCATTAGTACTCATTCTTTTTATCCATACTCTGTGGAGGCAACTGACATTTTAAGACTCTTACAAACTTGTATAACTTTCCCAGCTGAGAAGTGTGGGCTAAAAATCATCATGGCTATGGCTATAGGACCAGAGCTAGAAGTACATCTTAGATTGAGGTGCAGGTTGCACCTGTAGCGAAGAGACACAGGATTCCCGGTTTACACTGAAGTGAGCGCTAGGAAGAGGGGCTGAGTAGGAGTCACTGTGCTTAAACACCCTGTAACGTGGACTTCTGGGGGTTTTGACATTACCACCCATCCGAATGGTAATTTGGACAGAGCTTAGGTGTCTTCCTTCCTCAGACATGTAAGTTTTAAAGCCTACAGAATAAGCAGCAGACCTAAACCAGACAAAGAATGGATGATTTAGAAAGCTTATTTCTGCTGTCTTTACTCTGTATAGTCCGTCATCTATACTGACTTGTCATTCACTCTGACAGATTTGCTCCCATCCTTTTGTTTTTCCACCTAGCTAGTTTCTCTCAGAACTCCATTGAAGATTTAAGCAACAAATAAAGCCAGTAATAATAATAATAATAACAACACCAGTAACGTTTGGTCAGTTGTATGTTTTTCATTTTCTCTACCTTTTGTCTTTCATGTATATTTATTTTCTAAATTCTTTGGCCCTGAGACTTTCTCTGATTATATACGTTTGTACTGTCTGGACCTAACACAGTGGATATTATTCTGTGTTGACTGGTACCTGCTGCATAACAAATATAACAATAATTACGGTGAATTCCATTTTTCTTAATGGTTCTTGTGATACATTGTAAGCTTCTACTCAGTCTACATATATGCATAAATATATACATACCAAGATTAAAATCTTGGGGAGGAAGAACACAGTGATAATTGTGATCCTAAGGGGGGAAACCACTCACAGGGATGTGTTGGACACTGGAAATCCATTTATGTTGTATGGATTCCTGTGGCTTCTGGATACACACAGTTACACTTAGGACTATCACTAAACACATCTCCTATTTAAATACAGCTGAAGATACACTTTGGCCTTGAAAGACAGTGTGCACAACAGGAGTTTATGCTTAAGTCTACTGATGCCTGCCTCCTCCTCCAAAAATTAGTCCAAGATATAGACTGTTGTTAAAAGATTATAGTCTCATGCTACATGTGTTATACGCCACATTGTGTCTTGCGATATTGTGAATAATTTACCACAATGAAGAGAGTATTGTTCTCAGAAGGTATTTTGAAAGTTAGTTCATACTGCCTGTTTAATGTATTCTGCTTATCACATGCATAACAAAGACAGAAAGAAAGTAGACTCAGTCTTTGATGAGCTTTCAAGCTTTTCATTGTACAATCATTGTTAATAATGATTTCATATGGATTCTACATTGTTCTTTTAAGTTAGGTGATTTTTTTTCTCCTGCGGTTGAATGTGATGATATTCTGGCGTATTTTTGAATTGGAATTACAGAATAGTATAGTTTAAATTGGAAGTGAGCTCGGGTTGCCATTTGATACAGCTCTCTACTTGAAGCACAGCTAACTTAGATCAAGTTGCTCAGGATCTTGTCTTCTAGTTTTAAAAGTTTTAAGAGTCTTTGGGTCTTCTAGTCTTCTAGTTTTAAAAGTCTTCAGGTCTCTACAGAGCAGAGACKTGCACTTAATCTTTGATTTGGACTTGCTGCATAGCTTGTCCTTTACTGTTACTGCTGCTGCTGCTAAGTGTAGTGATAGGGCTTTGACTGAGAAGAATGTTTCAGGGTTGCTCACACCCTGTGTGCTGGAGAAAAGATATCTTGCAGAGGATGAGTAGACCCTGGCAAGATAGACCTCTCATCTCAGATGCTGATATCAGTCAAGGCTGTTTTGACTAGGACATTATTATTTATCTTGCCTTGTCAGGGAGACAGCCACAGTTCTTGCTGTTGAGTGGTAGTTTTGGATGAGAGAGGTCACACTCTGAGGGACATCATTATCTTTCTGACCTGAGATGCCTAGAGTGCATCCAAAACTTTAAGATAAGGATGGCAACATTTGGAATCCTTTGTGCTCTCATGCAGCAACAACATGCCATCCTCAGTGCCCTTCTCCCATGGACAAGAGAGGACCTGGAGGGCTGTCTGATCCTGAGCCAGTTTGGAGAGACTATTACCCTGCAGGTAACCCAGAYGAAAGCTAAGCAAGTCTGTTCTGCTGACTGTCTATTTCCAGRCATTGCTGTGTTTTTGACCTCTCTGAAATGGTAATGGTATTTTCCCAGTGTGTGAGAGAGACACTAAAGGGATGGATCCCTCAGAGTTTCCAATGTTTGGGACCTATGACTATGCAGATCAATAGAGSTATCATTCCTTCATCCTGCAAAGCCTTGGTAGTCAGTGGGGAGATTCATGAACACCATGACCTCTTCTACCTCCTGGGACTCTCACCACCCTGGTTACCAGCATCTAGAGACTCACAGGAGCTACCGCAGTGGGATATGACACAGCTGCATCCTGGTATGGCTGGAGGTGCTGAGGYACAGACCTGTCTCTTGAGCTCTGGCACCTCCCTATAGGGCTTGGCTTGAGCACAAGTGTATGAATGTGTTGGATGGATACTTCTCTGTAGAGGTTGTAAAGTATATTCTGGACATACTGAAACTTCTCTTGAATTCCAGCTTCTTTCTTTGGCCTCAGATGGTGTTCTCTGAATTTGCATTGGTGAAATTATGAATATTAATCTGCTCTTGAGAAGTGCCCTAGTTAGCAATTCTTTAAATGCTGTTTAGCACCGTTCCCATTCAATGGTCAACGGGCACAAACAAGACAGCTGCCTCGCAATCTGACACAGGAATGTAGCACGTTACCAAGGTCGAAGCATGACATTTTGGGAGATAGCATGAGAATCAAGAAGGGCATACAAGGCCATGAAGTCTGCAGGCTTAAGAAGCCAGATCTGTCAGTATTTGGTTTTGGGCTGTATATAGGAATGAAATCCTGGCRTGCACTGTTCTCTAGTTCATGCTTGCATTTTTTTTGACACGGGAACTACTTAGGCTCCTCCTTCTCTCTCCCCCAGCTTGAGCTTGAGTGGTAAATAACATGTATGTAGCCAGGATGACCAAAGGACTAAGACTTGAGTCCGGGGTGTGAAATGTTGGATATAATAACAGTGTAGATATAACAGTATAGAGAATTCTGCAATGGCCAGGACAACACTCTACTAGGTGCTCTTCGAACAAATGCAGAAAACATTCCCCTAAAAGATCTAAGAGAAGAGCTAACAAAGGCATTAAAAAGATGTGGAATTAAAAGGGAACAAATATTATCCAGCATAACAGACATGTAAGCCATTTCCCTCACTATGTAAAAGGTAGTAACACACAGCAGTAATAAACATGAGACAGAGGAAATAGGGAAGGAGAGAGTTRTGAAGGGCCATGAGAACAAAAAATTGTGTTTGTGCCGTTAGAAAGGAACATAAAGAGGCTTGAAGAAGACGTGATCACCAAGCTGCTGATTGCTTATTATCCTAAAAACACTGATTCCTGATTTCAAGGGGTTAGATTCAACCTCAAGTGACTATCAGTCCAGGATAGCCCACTTCCTTTTATGAGGGTCATTAACACAATGAATTACTGTCAAAACCCAGCATCAAATACCAAAAGAGTTAACTTATCTACTTAAACAAACAAATTAATCATCCTACAAGAAGCTCTTTCAACTACTGTTTTTTGGAGTGACTCCCAATAACGGGACAAATAATGACACGAGTTCTTTCAACTTGAATCTTTTGGAATGWCTCCCAATAACAAAATGACACAAAAGTCTTTCACCTAGTCTCTTTTGAATGTCTCCCTCTAATATTAACACCATTCCCTCAACTCATTCACCATTTTWCCATCTTAGTAATTACACATTCATTTTCTTATACATTGAACTGCTTTTCCTTGCAATAAGGCAACATTTTAGGCTGTTAAACTGCATTTGGTCTAAATATATTCAGTGTTAATATGCAGTGTTCATAGCCAATCAGAGAGAGAACTGAAATAGTGAAAAAAAAATCCATTAAACTGGGAACAGTGTAATTTGCAGATGCAGTAAATGTTTTAATTAGCAACTCTTTTACAGGATAAATTCACACATGTAGAAAATAATTCAAATAAGACTTGTTTTATTATTTACCTGGTAGATTTCTCAAGATATTCAACATAATAAAATGATCTAACTTTGTATGGCTACATTGAGAAGAAATAGTCACTAAAAGACAATATATCTTTTAACTCTTTTTAAAATGCCTAGCACAGAAATACCAACATTATTATGAATTATATTTATTCTTTGATGTACMTTTGCATGCAACAGTAACATTGAGTCTTTTGAAATAGCTCATTCAAGCAGAGAGCTGGACCTATGGACAACAGTAACCTGCCTCAYTGCACACTGTCAGTCTAAATTTTTCYACTGAGAACAGAGAAAGGATTTTATGTTTGTCTAATGAATGGCACTTAAAGACTTTAATGAAATATTRTCATCTGACTCAGAACAYGTTTCCCTCCYCCTCCCCCCTTTTTTTTGAGGCTAGAGATGYTGGAAATCTGAAACAAATGTAAAGGAAGCCACATGCATGGCGAATATGTACCCAGGCGCAACATGCTTTTTGTAGCCTTGTCTGTTTCATTCTTCTTTCTCACACATTTGCTGACCTCTAGAAAAGAGAAGATGAATAWAAAAATGCTTGCTGGGTACCCTGCTCTGAAATATTAACGACAGCCTTAGGTGGCTCCTAAATGGAAACAGAGAAACATCATTTCTTTCAAACTTCTGAACAGTCACACAGTTTTCATGTTGCAGACAGGGGGATGCCAGTTTTGTAGCAAGAACTTATATGAACGTAAACCTTTCTACAGACACRTGCTGTCACTGATGCTTGTTTTCCTTATCATGCTACAGTGCTAGTTGTTTCTGTACAGCTGTTCCACCATCTTCTTTCATTCTTCACCTGAGCTTGTTTCCTATAAGCGCAGAGAATCAAGGACGAAGGCACCATGAGATTGTTCGGACAAGACTAGGGCTCCTGCCACTTCTGGCCTACTGGCAGAGCCCACACAGATGTCATGGATGAGGTATCAGGGTCTTTTCCTTGCCAGTGCGAAGGGCATGAAGGTCTTGTGAAAATTCTCTCACTTTCTCCAATCCCTTACAGAACCTCAGCTGAAGGCAGCTTCTCCTGTCCCTCCCAGGCTGGTTTTTGGCCTAGCTCTGCTCTTACACACAGACACACACGCTTTTCTTTCTGAAACCCTTTCCAGCCTGTTCCTTACTCTTTCAATCCACTTTCATTACCCCTCAGTGAGCCCTGAGCTCCCCTGGACCAAGTCACTTCTTTATTTTACTCACTTTGATCAAACCTCCCYTTTATTCCTCCAATTGGGCTTCAAGCAACATACCTTCTGGGATGACACTGTGCTTTCTATTAATAGATACGCTCCATCTTATGTCGTGAGGAGGTTGGTGGAAAGTCTTTGACAATGTTTATGAGGAAGGTTAATAAGGCCAGACTGCAGGTTCACATTCCCTTGCTGAACACAAAAGTCACTTAGGATAGTGACAGGTCTTTTGGACAGATGATCACTATCATAAGTCTTTGTCCCTTCATAACCAGACCTGAAGGCACTTCTGGCAAGATATCCACATCYAGAGGTTCTTTGAGAAAACGCTTTTCTCCATTACTTTGATTGCTAGCTTAAAACTTTGCAGTCCTAGGTGAATCCTGACTGAACTTAGAAGTCCTTAAAAATTGAAATACTGGCGCCAATACTAGACTCTAGAGAGTCCATCTCTCCTGAATGCCTAAGAACTATAACCATGGCACTCTTCAGCTGCTTTTTTTTGGTTATATATCCATCCTAGAGTTTTACTTTACCTTCGGTGGCTTCCTTCGGACATGTTTATATTCTAGATTTTGGCAGAGAAGTCATCTGGAACTTTGTATATATCTTCACCAAACTCTGTGCTCTTTTGGAAGTTTACAGAGCAGCCTTTTCATTTGGCAAAGCAATTCCCTGTCCACACAGACCTCAGACATACCTTGAGGCACTGAGGTCACCTAGAGTTGAATGAGCAAACGCTCAGAGAGAGATGGKACTTACCTGTGACTGGAGCCATTTGAGATATGCTATATACGTGTACCTTTTAAAACTGCTTTTTTTTTYCCTTCTTCCTTGAAGGCCTTTGTACTTGGGGATCCTGTGGTTGAARGGCAACTGAGGAGCAGAAAATGTTCACCTCTCTATACCTTTCAAATGGAGCAAAAGAGAAGGCACATACATGGAGCTGGCACTAATAAAGAGAAAAATTATTTGAGTTCAAGCATTTGATGGGCTTGTGTAGAAGAGAGGTAGAAGACATATATGAACAACACATCTTAGTGAACTCCACTTAGAGATAAAATATRCATCTTTGTATTTACTGTTTCATACAGAGGAAAAGCGTGCACAAGCAGAAAGACAGTACATACCAAAAATAGGGTAGCACTGAATGATGCACAACTAGGAAAAAGAGTTTGTTTGGCACTGGTGAAACTTGCAACATATCTATAGTGAGGAACAGTTTTATCTCCATCTCCCAGTATAAAAAGTGAAATATTGAAGTTAAATAACGTGGTAATCTAAGAAGCTCATGGCTTATTCAGGAATAGATGCTATGGAACATTTCCCATGTATATACCTAGCAAAAAGATCTGTCCTTAAGACAGATCTGTCCTTAAAACATGCAAACTCTTAAACACCAAAGACAAGATGCTTATTTGCTGTTGATGGTATCACTCCATTACCTTCAAGATAGCACTTTGTAGCAGCTGGGCATCAGAYTCCTTTCCTTCCTGTCCTCCATTTGAGAGAATAGAGCCTCGATGGTTGGATGTCAGTTRGGTGCCCGGACTTGATTGTTTCTGCAAGCTGAATGTAATAAGGTGGTATAGACTTCTGGATAAGACTTTTTATTAGTAGGAAGGATTGAATTGTTTACGAACATGGAAAAGACATGTAGGGCTTTTAAGCTTGAGGTCATTGGTTTGAGCTTGGTCCAGCCTAAGAAACCAAACCCATTAAGTCCATATGTTCTCATGCAACTCTTCCAAACAAGCATTTCCTTAAGTATTAGCTGTTTTGTTTCCTTCTTTTTCYTGCTTTCCCTTCTGATTTCAGATTTACACACACTACCTGGTATGTTGATCTGCTTCTGCTTTTAGGAAAAATGYAGTAGGGTTTTCCATGAGATTTTTCTTCCACAGAGAGAATGTTTCTGCTTCCCACATGCATACTGTGTATGAATAATACCTTATTTAATGGGTACCCACTGGATTTCACTGAGACTTTAAGAGGCGAAATAAAGAATGTCTCCAGTCCACAGCTGAGAGCTCTTGAAAATATCTAGTCATAATAGATACTTGCAGTTCCCTGAGCATCAAAAACACAGACTCCTACACATCCTTGGAAGTGTCCCACTCTGGACAGGTGGGAACCTTAACCCCAGCAATTACTTCTGTTTAGGGTCAATCTGTTTCTGGAGATSAGACTGGTTAACACACATGGAGAACATTAGTTTCAATTCACACAAAGAAAAGTGGTGGTGATGCTGCCTCTGCCTATGCTCCTTAGGCTGAAGAGRTCCTTGGGTTTGGGTCTTCCATTCATGGCACATGTATTGTGACTGCCAGCTTCTTGRGCTTCAGAAAGCTTCCTCTCCCTTCTCCATGCACCCTTGTGTTAGACACAGGTACACAGCTGAACCAGTGCTGATAATTTCATATTAGGTACGCATTGCTCAGGGTCTCAGACTGCCTCATATCCGTCTGTGGTGAATGATGCTTCAGAGACGACTCTCCTCATCTCTTGTTAACATGTGCATATCCCTGTTATTCTGGACAAGGTGCTTTATTTTTGACATCTATTGTATTATAAATGTTCCTTTTGCTTCACAGTAGACCAGTGTTTTAAATATATGTGTAATGGTATTTCATAGTTACTGTCACAATAATTGTGTCATAAGCAAACTGTACACACTTTGTTTCTGAAAGAAATACCTTATACAGCCCCATGCTTAGAAGAACTCTTTTCCTAGCTGGTGAATACCAGTTGGACCTTCTTCCAGTAGAACTTACTACTGCTTTGCTGAATGTCCTGCTTAACTTGGAATGTGTTTTTCCTAGCTGACACATAAAAAATCAGTAGTTGGGATGACCAGTCACACAAACAATTTTTGAATTCTAATCTAAGAAAAGTATTTGAGGAGTAGATTGTCAATAGTATATAGGTCTTCATTTCTATTTGACTTCACTGTCAGAAAGAAGCACGGAAACAGTGCTGATCTCTCTCAGTCCAACTTCTACCTTCATGCCACTTGGTTGCTCTGAAGCAGCTGAGCATATTTGAACTACAATTTTCCTATGACCATGTGAAGGCATTAGCTTTTTACTCAGCAAAAATACCCATAGCATTTAGGTGGCTTCCTTTTGCCATTTTGGCAGCTGTGTGGAGGGGAAACAGAATGGGAAACAGAATAGTGACCATCCCTTAGTGTTCAGACATTCAACTGAGTGAAGTGTGTGTTACTTGCAACTGTTATCAACAATAGGATACTGCTGATATTACCGGAGCGTGTGATATTTTCAGAGAGAATTGAAAATTACATTTTATTTTCAGCAGCAGTAATACATCATTTGACTTGCTTGTACTTTCCCACAYAGTAAATATTGCTGGTACAAAGCGGAAATAATCAGCCTCTCATGGGATTCGCAACCATTAATAGTTAAGCATTCAAACAAATATGCTTGTGAGCATTCCAGCCTTAGTGTTGTACTGCTAGCATTGTATGCAGCTCTGGGAAAGCTTTAGTGGGCTTGAACTGGGCAGGGGAGAATGGCATCAAAAACCCTGTCTGTGTGGCAGCCTAAGGTTATTTTATAAGCCAGTTAGAGTGATGCTTTAGACAAATCTGCACCTATACCTGTCATGGTTTTGTCACTGTCATGGAGGTATATTTGAACTATACTTTAAACCTGATCACAGTATTTATTGAGCAGTTATTGCATTATATAGCATTTCTTCCACACGCACAAGCATTCAGTTTTGTATCCGCACAGGTGGGATAGCAACTTGTTCAGACTGATTGTTGTTTATCGTTGAGGTGATTGCATATTTATATCGTTTCAAATCCTCTTTTTGTAATCAAGTCTTCATCCCCTCTATCTTCATATGGAAGTACTAGGCTGACTATACAAACAGGTAAAACTTTGCTAAATTACATTTTTCAGCTGGAACTGGCTGCCACTCAGTTGCTAGAACCATTAGTGTTAGCTGTTTTCAGTCATTAAATTATCTCCACGTATGTATAAGGGTATAGGAATGGTTCATAAAAAAGACTATCTAGCGTAATACTCTGCATTGGCAGTGGCCATACATGGACATCTAAGGAAGGGAAAGAACTGGGCAAACTTAAGTGATACTTGTGATACTTTTCCCTGAAGTTATATCAGCCCGTAGTTTTTTCCAGCTCATAAGATTTCCTCAACCTGACGTGGTCTGGATGTGTAGCAATTTTCAGTGTCTCTCTCTCTCAAACTTTTATTCATTCTTGCCTTGAACCTACATAACCGCTCGTGTCTCTTTGGAAGGAGTCCTGTATATCAGCTGCCCTTGGTGTACAGACCCACTTTCTTTACTTGTTCTGCCTTTGGCTCTGTTATCTCCAGTTTATTGTCTGGRTTCCTGTATGGGAGAAGATGATGAACAGTCTATTTTCTTCTGTTCTCTCCATATCACTTACGATTCTGTGGAGTGTGGTCACATCATGGTTTATAAGCTCCTTGTTATGAGTTGTGTCTTGCCCATGCTGAAGAGTCTGAGCCTACCCAGTCACCCYTCACGTGGAGGCTATGCTGTACCTTTGATCATCCTGTTGCCCTTGGCTGAACCTTTTCCGGTTCCAAATAGACTTTCTAGCATGAAGGTGCCAAAACTGTGCACAGTATTCAAGTCATGGGTAGACCATGGATTTATATAAAGACATAATGATTTCTGTGTTGTTTTGTATATTCCTTTTCCTAAAATTTCCTAATATTCTACCTGTTTCTGAGCACAGAACTGGTGTTTTCATGACACTATCTCGCCTATCCTCAATATCTTTTTCCAGGAAGGTAATGATCAGCTCATTTTATGTGTGCTGTGACGACTGCTTTCTGTATGATTTTCCCCATTTCTTTGCATTTATCTACATTGATTTCTACCTGCCATTTTGCTGCTCAATCACTTGAAATCCTTTTGCACCTCTCCACACTTTGCCTTTATTTATACTACATTGAATGGCCTCATGTAATCCACAGACTTCATCACCGCACTGTTGACTCTCTTTTCTAGGTTGTTTGTCATTGTCTTGAACAGTACATACATGATCAAGCTTGTGCTGGCTCTGAGAATATTCCTTGAATTAAGGAGGTTGTCAAAACTGAACAAATTTCTGAAAGAACTGTATCTGTAAGGAAAGAGAGTCCTTAATTGTTTTGCTAAAGAGAATACGTGGTAATTTATTAACTACTTACGACCTAGACCAGTAGACCTGTGCTACACTGTTCTTGGTACAGAATAATTAAGTACATTCAATTCTTTATTTTTTTCGTAGACTGAGCAATAACAGCTTTCTTTTTTCAATGCTGACATCATCTTGAAAAATTCCTATCTACCCACAGCTGCTTGTTCCCCCACTGCAACTTCTCCCGAAGCAGCAGTAGCTATTTTTGAGGGAGGGTGTCAGGATGGGGGTGAGGGGGGCTGAACTTTTTTCAGACTGAGATTATTGCAGAGATCTGGTACACGCCTGCAAGGTTTTATGAGCAGAGCTCGGGCTGGACAACTACAGTGGGGAGTGGGAACAGGTGAGGGGAGGGGATTTTTCTGAGACTGGTTTTACTGAAGAAAATGGAAGGTGTAACTGGCTCTGTAGGAGAAACATAGGCTTGATCCCATTTCCTGAATAAATGGCTTCTAAAACARGGTTAATTTTAAGTGTCAGCATTCAAAATCTTTCAAAATATCTTAGGCCAAGGGCTCTTGAATTTCAAGAGGTCACAGGGGAGTTTAGTACAATAGCATGAATAGCACTGTCTTCCATATTGCAAATTCCCTTTTTTATGCATGTGTCTCTTTGGTTTTCATCATCCTGTTAGAAATTCTGGACTAACAGAAATTTTCACATAATGCTAAGTGACTCATTGGGCCATAATGGAAAAATCTACAGCTTMCTGCCCTGAGCAGAAAGCAGCAATACTGGAGAGCTGCCCATGATTCATGCTGGGCCTGATCCCAAATGCAGCAGAAGTATTGCTGGAGTTGTAAAAAGTGGCACGTCACTGTGGGTGTGTGGATCCTGCCAAAGGCAGAACTGAGCCTTGGCGAGTGTGAGTCAGCCCAAATTCACTGTTATCACTGGGACAATGCTGTTTTACGCTACTGACAGCCTAATCCCTCAGATCAAATCACAGATGCAAATGCAATAGGATTAAAAGCAATCGCTGTAAATTACTGCTTTGCATAGCACAATTAGGCTCAGAAATGGATTTATGTAGATAAAGCAGAAAAGATTTGGGTGGCACAGACAAAAAGTGAAAGTATCTGCTAGTAAAACAATGATAATATGAAATTATCAAGATCATATATCTGGATATTACTGAGATTTGCTTTCATTTGTTTAACAGCACTTTGACCTATCAAAATTTTGTTTGGTGTGCCGGAATATTTACTGTYTATTTAGTTCAGCTGGTTCTTTGCAGAGAGAGAGAGATTGCTCTGTCTGCTTTTTTTAATTCATTTTCTATTTAGCATGGAAATAGTCACTCCGGGTCTGGGTTAATCCATCTTCTGGTTGGACATGATGCAGATCTGAATGAACCGAAAAAAAGACAAATTGCAGCAGGCACGTAACAAGCCCCTCTTCTTTCTGTTAAACCTCTGCTAATAACGTGTGAAGGGAGCACAACAAAGAGCTTCTGTCCTCCTTATGAAGGACCCTTAGGGGCAGAGGCAGCCTGTAAGAAACTATTCTTTTGCTAATGCTAGCTGAACTACTGAGAAAGCTCAGTGTTAAAAATCCACTACAAGGACGTTGTGCATGGAAAGGAAGTATTTCCTTGGATGACTTTCTAATGACGGTCAAATATTTGCAGCCAGCAGACAAAAGGAAGCATTGTAGCGCAGAGACAGAAGCAACCTAGYGCTAGTGCTGTGGTTACATCTGCCAGCAGGGTAATTGTGGTGAGATGTAGGCACTCGAGCGGTCCCACAAACAAATTAAAAATTGATTTATGATTTTGAATTTTCCTTATTTTACTTTTTCTACTTATTTCCTTTTTCATTCATTTAGGGTAGCTTCATTGATCATGATTTTGCTATAAAGGTTTTAAAGCCTTCCAACTGCRTACAACTGATTTTTCTGGCTTAATATATGTCCTTTTCATGTCAGTAAAGTTGTTCACATTTTCAAGATCTTAGGTTTCTATATGCCTCTCTAATTCTTTTCTAAGCTCAAACAATACCCATTATTATCAACGTGTCATCTGTAAAAGTTAGTGGCTTTAATAATAATTTTGCTCAAACACAGCTATGCATTTCCTACATATGTGACTCTAAGGTTTATGTCATCTCCTCTGTACTGTTTTGTATGTATTTCAGTGTATAGTTTACAAATGGGAATTTAGTTCTAGGCATATGTTCTTTGTGTTTTCAGAACAATCCACAAAAAAAAAGGCTTCCCTCCCTCTATCTCTAATATTTTATTTTTTCTGAAATGTAAGGTATAAAAAAGAAGAAAATTAAAGAATTATTAGTTTGATCATTATATCTTACAGTATAGTATAGGTACCCGATCACATAATCCATGATTGAAATCTCATAATAATAATTTGGTAGAGCGATCATATCTTTGAAATAACATGGGAACTGCTAACAGGTAAAGAGTGAAGAGAAAAGATCATTTATACTGCTCATATTAAAAGTTAGACTCAAACAAGTGGTATACACTTTTTTTCCAGTATGCTGATAGCAATAGGGGGGCTGATTTTTGGGGGTGGCACTTCTATGTCAACCAAAGACTTAACAAAGAGGCAGTATTAAAATATATAAAGAATATACTAAGTATACCCCTCAGGGGTATAAAGATGTACTTSTTAGTGGAGTTTGCCAACATATATTCCAAAAACACCTTTTAATGAGTTATGCGTATATTAAGATTTCTTTTTTGTTTGTTTGTTTTCTTTGATACAAATACATCAGTAAGGCTCAGTAGGTAAAATTTAAAGTATAGAACTGGTCTATACTGGTACAAAGGTTTTATGGCAGGATTACATATCAGCTGAGCTTGGGGAAAAAAAATCACACACCCTAAACTCATAYATCTATGCACACTAGTGACAGAAATGTGGTTTTGTTGACTTAGCTAATGTCATTAAAGTAGGTGTGGTAGACACCCGGGTGGAAAAACTCCCATACTAGCATGCTATGCTAAAACAGCTTTGCCAACACAGCAAACTGACAGAACCTCTGTAGTGGAGACAAACAGGCTTAAAATACAGCTAATTATGAACCATTTGATCTAGGAAGAGTGAATATAGACCATATTACTATCTTAGGAAATGTACTGCAAAAAAGCAACACAAATGGTTTCGGCGGACACCAGACTSTGTAAGAACTCCTCCCACAGTGCTGTGATTAAAAGGGCTGATGGAGGAATGACAAAATTTGGCTGGAGCTGGAGTAATAGGTTTAATAGTGAAGATGAGTAAATCATAGCAATAACCTAATAAAGACTGTAGTGATATCTCTATAATTTAAAATATGTATGTAAGAGCAGTTGTTTTTATCTAAAATATGTTTTTTAGTTCAACAAAAAGTTATGTCCTTTTTATACAAGTCAAAGCAGCAGCTTATGCTAGTTTCTTCTAGCCTTATAAATGGCACGAATACTGGCAGAGTACAGGTAAACAACCTACTTTTCAAACAAGACAGCTTTCAAAAAAATCCATAAAGGAGTGGGATACAGCTGTCTTGACTTCAATTGACTAAAAATTAGACATTTGAGTTACCCATTCAAGCTTCCCACTTAAATCAATGGCAAGAAATAAGCACCAGAAGAAGGCAATTCATCCCAGGTGAAGACACACATCCAAGACAGATCAAAGGAACTGCCCTCTGGCAGGGACTCTTCACACTTTACCATGAAGGGAGTCTGAAAGATTAGCTCAGATTTAGGCTTCCAAGTTTTAGACAAGTTCACTAAGGCAGACAAATCCCTCCAGAGGTGTAAATGTGGCAGAGATAAGGGCTTCAAAATTTATATATRAAATGTTTATTTTGCTTTAACTTTTCTTAAAGCGTACAAGACCTTATGCTCTCATCAGAGAGGAAGTTACACAAAAGTTTTTTTTTTTTTTTTTTTTTTTTTTTTTTTTTTTTTTTTTTTTTTTTTTTTTTTTTTTTTTTTTTTTTTTTTTTTTTACACTAATGACTACCATTCAGTTTCCAGTGGTATCTACATTGCAAACCCATGCTCATAATTTTCTCTCTCAATAACACAGACACTGGGGATTAAAGGCTTGATTTAAATCGCATTAAAGTGGGGGAGACTTCCATAGACTTTAATGGGATTTGAATTGAGTACAGAGGAGGCTGAATGCTGAACCGCTGTCAACACTGAGGTACAGGGGGTATTAAAACCAAACCAATAATTCTTCTGTTAAATGTTAAGTACCCATTCTTTGGAGAGAGGACTTGCCAAACTGGTTGTTAAGTCTCATTCAATATGACTAAAATAATTCAGGGAGTAATAAACAAGATTATTAACATAATTTCTAGGTTTCTACATGCCTGCAAATCTTTGTTATATTCCAATAAGGTAGGTTAGTGTTTAATACACAGAGTGATGTGTTTAATGGATACTATTAAAAACTTATTTTACAAGCTACTTTTTGCCATATGATACTGTCAAGGAATGTCCCTCTTCTGTTGATTTGTCCTTTGATCAGTTTGTAGGCCAATGGAAACACATAGGGCTATATTAAGGCTGCCAGTTGTGCCTAAGTGCATCTTTTGTGGACTGCACTGAAGATCTGCTCTCATGGCATAGCTCTTAAGCCTATAATGCATGTCTGGTGCTTGATTTCTTAAGGCTGCTGTGTTTTGGAGGCCTGCTCACCTACTGAATATTGTACATTTTATGGTCCCAGGCTTCCAGGAAGCACTAGGCACTTCCTAGTCTTGTTGTGCTGTTCCATTAATGTGAAGGTAAGCAGGAAGTGTGGATTTGGGGAGCTTTCTTTCCCTGCGCCTCTTCTGTACGGTTGATTTGTATGCATACTGCGATCACATCTGCATTATGTAGACAGGAGATCAGAGATTGTTCAGAACATCCACACTGAACCTTGGACAAATATTCAAAATCCTCCTAAATCTTCCAAGGTTAAATTTCTAGGAAGGAAATGAAGCTCTCTGTAAGAAATGTGGCYATTGACAATTATGTGTATTTTTATGAAGTCCAAAAAACAGTAAATATCCAGCCTCCTTCAGTGGCTGCCCGGACMAGTGGTGCGTAACGCATAGTCAGAAGATTGAATCATCTTCTCTCTTGGAGTAGRAAGGCTGCTTGTTGCCTGTGGATTGAGAGACCAGGTGCCAGTATAGATAGGGCATTACTGGCTTTACTAATGGGGTAATAAGTGCATAGTTTCTCCTGGCTCAGGGGCTAGGTTTTCCCAGAACTTTTGCATGGTATTCTGGAAGAATATCACAGAATGGTTGAGGCTGGAAGGGACCTCTGGAGATCATCTAGTCCCACCCCCCCTGCTCAAGCAGGGTCACCTAGAGCACGTTAGACAGGATTTGCGTCCAGATAGGTTTTGAATATCTCCAGAGAAGGAGACTCCACAATCTCTCTGGGCAACCTGTGCCAGTGCTCTGTTACCCCACAGTAAAGATTTTCCTTATATTCAGCTGGAACTTCCTGTGTTCCTGTGTTTCAGTTTTTGCCTGAATATGGTCTTCCTGTATAGCACGTTCTGAATGCTGTTACTCTGAAATCTGCATGTATTGACTACATTTTGCATTTGGGACTGAAAATATTTAATATGTCAGACAGCCTAGTTAAGTTAATTATTCTAATTTGAAAAAGCTCAAAGAACGGATAATATCGAGAGGACGTAATGCTCTCTTCAATTCTTGTTAAAATATAAAACAATAAACGTTAAGTGTACTTAAAGAAATAGAACCCTCAGGTGCAATTCAAGGTTTAAAATATAAGACA
Source organism: Rhea americana (assembly GCF_003343005.1). NCBI lineage: Eukaryota > Metazoa > Chordata > Aves > Rheiformes > Rheidae > Rhea > Rhea americana. The sequence continues at coordinate 13,532,624 of NW_028186423.1, forward strand.
TGCTTTATTGTTTATCTTGATGTAGAGCTGGGAAAAGAGAATATACAAGGAATTAAATTAAATTTAAATTTAAATAAATTTAAATTTAAATAAAAATTTAAATAATTTTGTAGAGGATCAAGGTAGTAAAAATCTCAAACAAATTTTAGAAAATCTGTTTATAGGAGAACAAGTAGACATGAGTATAAAGACAGAAAGTCCAGAGCTGCAAGGCAGTCTTCCATGTGAYATTCAGATACGCCCAGACTTATTCACAACTTGTTTGAAAAAAGTAAAAGATTTTGTCCATCAGCAGTCTTGGATTTGTGTAGCTCTGTGTCAAGCTGAACATGTCTTTGCTATCTATGCCATACCAAAAATCTGAATTTAGGACTAATTCCTAGCCTGTTTCACAAATTGTGGCTTAGTGAATTTCTGCTTTTATTCAAGTATAATAAGAAATACAAATTGCAATCCAAAATAATTTGCTCAGTTAAATACTTGTAACAACTGATTTACAATGATCTTCATTGCCTTCTTCTAAATAAAGTCTGGAATAGATATTATTTAGTCACAGAAAGCAAAATCAGCTTTTAATGATGACTTTTGTAATATGTTGATGAGTTATTCTCTTTCAATTGAAGAAAATCAGATTTCTTTTATTTTCTTTCCATTCAGGGCTTTGCATAATTTAGAAAGAAGAGGAAATCATGAATGCACTCGGTAGTCATGCTAGCCGATGATTGCTTCATGTGAAATGCAGTCTTTGGAACAGGAATGAAAACCGCTTTTGAAAGTGAGCGCCCTGATTGCTACAAAAAAGAAATCAGTCTTCTGCTTTTTATCCAAGCTACTCAATCTTGGCTGTGTTTTTAATTTTTGTATAGAGGCACAGATGAACAGCAGAGATGATGGGATAATCTTGACAGCAGCAGCCAGCAGTCTGATGTCTGGTACATCATTTAGAAGTGAGAATCGACAAACTGAGGTTTGAAAAGTTTTTTCCCCCTTTTTAGAGGATATTATATCTTTTGAATTACTGTATAAAGTTCTGGAATGGAGGAAGCCAGGAAATAACTTTTTTTCAAATAATAAATGCCCTTTTCTGAAYAGAAAATAATCTGGTTATTTTAGAAGGAAGGTGGTCATAGCTTCTGTATTCTGCATAGAGTACAAGCCCTAGATGTGTGTTATGTGTGCACCGAATCTACCTGCCAGATTGGGCTGCCTGGGAARATAGAGGAAGGCTTAATTTAAAGATTCCACTTATATATAAAGATGAGTTACATGCTGAGCTGCTCAACTTTACCAAAATGGTAACAATTCTGTGTGTACTTAGAAGTAGACTATCATGGAAATTCACTGGTACAGACCTAGGCATGTGGGACCATATTCCAAATGTCACTATGAATGTAGACCTGCTAGGTTGGTCAATAGGTGGGGGATCTGCAGGAGAGGTTCCAGAGACGTCAGGAAAGTGCCCAAGAAAAGATGTCTCACCACCCATCACACTGAGCAGATCTGCTAAAGCATCTAACAGGAAACACTGTGGAGGAAAAGTATGACTGTCTTGCTCTTTTGCCTGGGTTTAGGCATCTATCTCTAGGCTACACACTGAGGTCTCTGTCAGTCCTGAGGTGAGCCTGAAAGCCTCTTTGCTCTGAGGGATATCCAGATGCAGATCTGCAGTATTGTTTCTTCTATACTATCCTTTCTTAAAAAGAACRGTATTCAAAATGCACAATAGGCTGGTGGCTCATAGCACAAAACCTTGTGTTACGACTTCTTTGATTTGAAAGAGTGCAAACTTACATATCCCACATCCTGGAATCTTATCTCAGGAATTTCTAATGCAATTTAATAAGAAAAAATATAGAATTTAGACCCTTCCAGGACTAAGTAGCAACTTAAGGTTTTCAGGAAGGCAGTTTTGGTCTTAGGTGGCTAAATGATGCTCAGATCTTACATTATACATACACAGTTCACAATTCTGAGTCACATATCAGCGCTTGAGCTAGCTTTAAATGAATTACTGCAGGTAGCTCTTGCAGTGTGGCTGCATTAGCATGAAACTCTGGCAGGAATAATACACTCTGGAGGGATTTAGCTGTCTTGTCATGAACATCTGAGAGACAGTGATGGGGCTGGAAATATGAACTAAAACTCGTGGGAGAGCAGGCCAGGTGTAGGACATCTCAAATTACACTGGCCACCTGTGTTTAKGCAGCCGAAATCCACCGTTTGGGCTTTAGCATGGCTGATTATCTGATTAGTGTGCCTATGAACATCTATTCACTCCTGATATCTAGGGCAGCTCAAAGCACTGAGTTATACCACGTACACAAAAAACATGGACCTAGGTTTTGCCTCCTAGTCCTTGATCTTGTAAGATGTTTTCTCAACTTCTTAAGATGAATGGTTTTAAACCCCTGATTTTAATTGGATTATTCCTATGTCTAAAGTGATTCATGTTCTCAAGGTTTCCTAGAACAAAAAGTAGACCTCATCTGACTTGTTCTTCCTCTTTCAATTTTTCTTTTAAGTATCCTACATCGTGGTTGACACTAGAACCAGGAATCCAGACACTTTGACATCAAAAGCAATTGTAATTTGTATGTGGCAAGAAGGGTGGGGGGCAGAGTGGAAGGAAGAGGAGCACTTTGAAGATGTCGTGATAACTCCGGCATGTTTAGATTCAGTAAATAGGTGTGCCTTTTTCTGTATCCTGCTCATCTGCASATGAGGATGTTTGAAGAGAGGGAAAAATGAAATGTTACTTCCAGTAATGGGGAGGAGACTTAACAATGGTAAAATCATTATAAAAAACCAAACAATAGAGGGAACATTTGAATTTTTAGCTGAGGATTGACTGAAAAAAAGGAAGTGTGTGTATTTGAAATAGAGAGAAAATTTGCTGCATTTAGCTGTTTTCCAAAGCATTGATGTCTATAATTTATTTGTGTTTGTTTTTTATAAAAACTGTTACAATAAATATAAGGCTGGACCTGAATAACATTTTTCTCCATYAGCTGGTTTATTTGTCAGATATGTGTTTTAAGTTAACTGGAATTTTAATTTATATTTGAAAATTAGTTTTGGTTGCATTTTATTTTGCTAGTGTTTTCAGGATTTTATCCACAGAATAAGAAATGAAGAAGTGATGCCCCTTGAGGATCATGGAGGTTATCCCAYGATCCATATCATGTAGATGTGAATTCTTGTCACCCTTGCCTCAGAATATTTTGACTCCTAGCTCCCATCCGAATGGCCTAAAAGCTATGTTTATAATTACTTTCAYAACCTTTTCTTTTCCTAGGTGAAATAATATTTAAGTACTTAATGGAAAATGAAACAGTGTCAAGAAAAGGCATTGAKATTATCAAGATACTCCTAGTGGATGAAGACGGGTTTCAAGAACGAGTAGCTATAGATTTTTTAAGTGAGGCCTAAACCTTACCCTTTCATTTAAATTTCTTTGATTTAGGTATCCAACAGTGCTRAGGATATCTCAGGTATCAACATGGATTTAAAATTGTTTGTTCAAGCACTGCACATATATAGATGTATATAATCTTTTTTTTTTCTARGTGATAACTTCAAAAATGGTCACATTAGTTGGAGCCAAATCAACCTTTCCAATTTGGCTTTAAATATTGCAGATTTGAGCTTGGGCTGGAGGCATATATTCAAAAAAAATTTTTTTTCCTTTCCAGCTGTTTTTTACCATATTTATGCCATTGACTGCCCTATATCCAGCTAGTCAAATGATTTGTGAGTACTCCTTAACCCATTTCAGGCAAACTTACTTGGACTAGTTTATATAGTTTAAGCAGTTTACCTGGCTGATTTTGCCTGAAGTGGAATAGGGAACACTAGTATAAACTGCAATTTTTCATCTTGCTAAATCTTCAGCAGTGGCTTGCATGACAAGCTCTCACTCACATGGTCATGATCACCAAGCGACAGTTCCTGAAAGCACAAGAGGTCCATCCCAATGTACCTTAAATGGAGCAAGTGTGGCAGGAGGCCAGCTTGGCTCAAAAGGGAACTCCTGACCAAGCTCAAACATGAAAAGGAAGTGTCCTGTACCTGGGGAAGAATAGCCCCACGCAGCAGTGCAGGCTGGGGGTCAACCAAGCAGAAAGCATCTCTGCAAAAAGCACTTAAAGTCCTGGTGGACAAGTTCAATATGGGCCAGCAATGAACCCTGGCAGCAGTGAAGGCTAATCTCAGACTGGGCTCCATTAGTAAGAGCATAGSTGGTGGGCTTGGGAAAGTGATTCTTCCCTTTGGTGCCTGTGAGACCACATCTGGAGTGCTGGGTCTGATTTTGACAAACTGGAAAGAACCAAGCAGAAGGGGACAAACAGTCAGGGGCTGGAGAACATGGTGCACAAGGAAAGCCAGGGGGAGCTGGGTTTGTTCAGCCTGAAAAAAGAGAGGACCTGGCCAGGAGTGGGGCAAATTAATGTCTTTGGAGACCTAATAGAGAGTTACAGAGAAGATAGAGCCAAACTCCTGTCAGACAAGCACCAAGAAAAGACAAGGGGCAATGGCCACAAGTTGCAGCAAGGGAGATTCCAACTAGATTAAATGAAAAAAAAATCCCATCATGAAACTGATGAACTAGGTAATCTAGAATGTCCATAACTGCAGATATGCAGGTCAAGGCCAGAGCAGAGCACCCTGATCCAACTTTGAAGTTGGAAATATTTTGAGTGGAGGCTTGATTAGGTGATCTCTGAGGTGTCTTCCAACCTAAATTGCTCTAYGATTCAATATCACATTTTGGCTCTGCTACATGCAATGCTCCTACTTCAATCAATTTAGGGGAAAGCCCGTACGAAGGATCTATAGCTATATAGTAGATGGAAAGCAGAAGCTCTCCTCTAATGCTCACAAATCTCTCCCTGTTTTCCCARAGCTGAAAAATCTAGGAGGAAATATAAAACATGCAAAAATACATGACAATTTTAGTTAAAGCCAGATGGTAACAACGTGCATTAAAAAACAAATACATCTAATAACGAATTTATTTTTCTAAATAAAGTTGTGGCTTCTGATGTTATTTTAGCTGCATCACCACTGGATGTCTACCAGCCACTGAATAATCCCTTTAGCAATTTTATCAASTGCAGATCCAGTCCAACAGATTCAGAACAGGAATAAAAGCAAATGGAAATGCCTATACAAGAGATAYTTCTGTAGAGAAAGATATAACTCCTGCAAATATGCATAAACTAGATTCCTTGTCCCATCCMGTTCAAAACCATGATAACCTATGCACAAATAATAATACAAAAGAAGTGGATAATAATTCTCAACATGCAGAATTAGGTGAAGAAATCAGTTTAGCAAGGTTTGCTGAGTAGTGTACTTGGATGCTGTGGTAAACACTACTTTTAAAAAATCTGAAGGGAACAGATATAAAGGGGATCYGAGGAAGCAGACTGACTTGCTCTGACACAGAAGAGAGTTACAGGCATGCAGAGGTGGCTGGGAATCATGAAGTCAAGATTAGTTAGTCATGATCAGAAGGACAACCTGGCAAGTTCAAAGGAAGTCTTAACAGATATAAGGAAAATTTGGAGCAAAGATGCAAATGCAGAATTATATAAAGCTTTGGGCAATGCATAYAAGAACAAATGTGCTGGAGACTTTGATTTGTAGAAGGGAAAAACTATGAGAAAAGCATTAGTATTCAAACTTATTTCATAATGGGTTCTGGTGGGGTGTCCAAGAGTCGTAAGAAAAAAAGGATGGGATCTGCAGAGGTACCAGCATGGTAGAAAAAAAGATCAGCTGACAATACTCAAACAAAATCAGTTGAAGCCAAAAAATTTTGTCTTAGCAGTTGTGCATATTTCGTCTGTAACCACAGGCAGTCAAGAGATTCAGCCCTATGAAGTAAAGCCTTACTTGCAAGGCAAAGGTTAGAAATAACATASAGAATTCCTTTCTTACGAATATGTCACTTCAGATCCTTGAATACATGTTTACAAAATAAACCCTGGAAAACTTTTAGTGTTGTTTTGTTCCACAGTCACCTATAACAACAACATTCATCCATTTTGAAAAATGAGAGAAGAATGAAAGAGGAAGCCTATAACTATCTGGGTTAAAGACAGTAAAATGTTTTTGAAGTACATGAAATGAAAACTAATTCTAACAATAGCAAAGGCTAGGTAATCCTGATGTAAATGTGAAAGTTCAAACAAAAAAAAGCAGAAGCAATCAATAAGTGTTTCTGTTCTGTACTATGAGTTGAGGAAAAAAATGAATTATGTTTTCCTGTCAGGTGGTGATGATTCCAGTGGTATCCTCCAGTGGTGGTAAGGATAGTTAACAGGTGCTGAAGTCGCATGTTTTTAAGGTCTGTATATCTTGCAACCAACCACTTTTTAAGAGCAGTATGAAGAGCCTCTGSCACTGCTTTTCAGTAAGTCTAGATAGACTAGGTAGAAACTAATATTCTGCCATTATTTTACAACATAAAATAAAGGGATTTGGAAACAGCAGGTTTGGCAGCCGGATCACAGTCTAAGGAAAATAACAAAAGAGTTTATATGCACTAATTAACAAGAATTARGGAAGACTGATATCATTAACTCCAATCAAAACAGTTTTTAAGAGAATTAGGTCTTTTCAAAGTTATTGGACTTCTTGAATGAAGATCCAACTTCAGCTGACAAGCTGCCAAACTTCTGTAAGATGTTTGCCTTGGTACTTGCATGACATCTTCATTTACAAACTATAGAAAAATTATTCAACATAGCACACAGTACATTGACTAAAAATTGTTTTAATGATAAATCTCCGTATGTATTTGTAACTGAGAGCATATCTTTGTCTTGTTTGATTGCCAGAGGAATTACTTTTGTTCTATAAAAGTGAACATTTTCATCAATGACTGTGGAAAGGCACATAACATCATGTCTAACAAAGTTTGGTGATGGCATAAAGATAACAGGAGTGGAAAATTAAGAAGAGATAGGTCAATGGTATAGAGTGTCCAGGATACCTGATAAGCAAGAATAGATAAACAAATGCTATTTCTGTGCAGCCACATAGATACTCTAACATCTAGGAATAAAAATATAAACCATAGAAATGGGAGTGAAGACTTTCCTGTGAAGCCATGATTCCAAAGAGGGCTTGCTCTAGCCCACTGCTGAGACCATATGGACAAAATGGCAAATGCTATCCTTAGGTATACCCAGTGGACAGGAGTGGAAGGTGTGTCATTTCTGCATTTGGAAAAGAAGCAATTGCTACTGGAATAGTGTGTCCATTTCTAGCATTCAGAATTCATGATGGATGTGCATAATTTGGAGAAGGGTCAAAGAAAAGCCATGGGAATCATTAAAGACCTGGAAAGCCTCCAGGAGTTCAATCTACTTAGTTTATCAACGTGATGACTCAAGGATAACTTCGTCACAGTACACAAAAGCAGGACAAACAGCAAAGGCCTGTTCAGTCCAGCAGTCAAAGGTCTGACAAGCTCCTCCGTCAAAAAGATAAAGTTAAAAATTCAAGCTAAAAATAAAGTACATCTTTTCTCTTCCCCCCCCCCAAAGATCAGTGAAATAATCAGTAGCTAGATTCACCCACTGAAGAAGTGTGGCATCATCTCCAATTTTTAAATCTAGACTGGAGATTTCTCTAAAGTTTTAATTTCCAAGAGTGGGTATTTATCTTGAAGCAGAACTGGCTAGGTCAATCTATGTGACCTGTCACAAGTGAGATCAGATGGGAAAAACATATTTGAGCCCTTCTGCCCTTCACCTGTGACTGTATGGATATGCCAATCCTTCACTGTGCTCTGAGCTGGTATAGCTATAAGCCATGGCTTAGCAGTGGCAATGACAGATCTGGCAAGTGGTTCAACAGGCTTTGTTTGGGGATGATTTCAGGCTAATTAACCATGCCACGCACAAGGGCCAATCTCCCTAATGTGGCAATGTGACTGTGCTGCTTCCCTTCATGGAGCTGGCTGGCTGCACAAACCAGAGTTGTGCAGCTGTTCAGTGTATGCACAGTTCAATGTACACCCTAAGCAAGTATGGTTTTTGTACTAAAAAAATAGATACTATAAAACACTTCACTCTTTAACAAAGCAAAAGTCATTACTGTAGTTGTCTTGTGGTATTTTAAGCTATTTTACACATCTGGATCCTAGTGATAGATAAGACAGTACAGGGTATATGGTTCTCTCGTATACTAGCTCTGCTATGACTCACTATTCCTGGTTTTCTTGGCTAGTTTTTAGCTCTGACATGTTTGATGTTCCTACTTCTATTGATTTAGGAGCAAGACTGAACAGAGTTTATCATCACATTATTTGTACTGAGAAGAGGAAATAGCTGACATGAAAACAGATTAACTCCTCTGTGAATAAATGTGTGAAAAAATGACAGAAATAACAGAAATCTTTTCACACATTGGTAGCTGTTTTTATCGGTCAGAAGACGAGGAATTGTACCAGCATCTCATTTCTTATACACTTCAAATAAGTGTTCATAACATAATTAGTAATTATTTCCAATATTGGATCTCATCCCTAGATTTTCTGGACACATTCTCTGATTCTGTGATACCTGTGTGGGCGAGGGGGTATATTATTTACTCTAACTCAGACAAAGTTTTCCAGATGTTATAGTCTCTTGGAACCTTACAATATCTGTTAAAAAAGCTTCCTCCAACCAAACAAACTCAATACACAGATATGCAATGAAAAATCAGAATTAAAATTGCATTTTTCTCCTTAAATGCAAGTGTGGAGGCACTTTAATAATCTGAAAATTTAAAAAGGAATTATACAAAAAGTAGAGAGAAGACTGAGGATGGGTATAAAAAATAGCAAAAGCATACGAGGATCAAATCAGGATGAGCTGAGACGGGCTACTCAGTATCTAAATGTTCAGTCTCACAAATCAATTTTCTTGAAGAAAAATGTTATGACTCTGTCTACAGCAGTTTGGCTTTGATTAGATGGTTTCAAAGTAAAATCATTAATTATCTTCACTTACTGGGAGTTTGTTTGGTTCTCAAAGAAATTTCAGTGGTTACAAACTAGATTCATTTTGGAAGAAATGAATGAGACCCTCCATTTGAAATACTCTCTAGTGCCCAATAAGGATATTAAAATACGGACCTCTGGGTGATCCACACCATCACAAAGTGCCCAATGCATACCTAACACGCACGTGGCAATAGAAAGCCATTGAGAAATCTTGTGGCACCCTGTAGTACTCTCATGTTACTCGGTCCACATGCCATGATTCCAAGGCTACTGTTTTGTAAAGCAGTTTTCCAAGGWCTATGGAATAACCTCTTACATAGCAAGTAGCTACCTCAGAAACTATCATCTTAGTCTACAGCCTTTTTAAGAGGGTCTTTCTGCTTCAGTTTCAGTAACCAAGTGAGCCACCCATGTAGCAGCCACAATACAAATTACCAAGATTTTTGTACTAAAACATRTGACCCCTTTGACCCATTTAGTTTTAAAAAAATCATCCTTAAATATTAGCTATCTCCATGAAGTTGGAAGATCATGTCATGTAAGGTCTCGCAAAGATCTTTCTATTATGGAYCTGAGTCTGTTGAGCACTTTTACAATGGCCTTGACTGATTAAAGGTAGTATATATTTAGTGAACTGGATATGAAACAGAGTATGTAAACATACTGGAGAATAATGTTAGAATTCAAAACTGTATGATGGAAATGAATCATGTGGTCTGCAATCAGCAGTGTGAACTTTATAAAGGCTAGTATGTTCTCCCATAACTAGGAAAAATCCTTAAGGGGGTAGTAATGGGTAACAGTACAAAGATTATTCAGCTCCATGATAGCCCTATATAAAATAGAAAAATCTGATTCTGGGATGTAATGAAAGGAGTGTCACATGTAAGAGATGTTGCGGAGTTTCAGTGTGCCATAACTTGATTTTAATATTTTCAAATATTTGAAAATATTTTGGCAGTGACCATTCTGTGCTTGTTAGAACAAAGTAAGTCACAGACTTTAAGTTCTTATACTTCAGTTGCAGCTGCAAATCTCTAATAGTATATTACACAGAGGTCTGGTGTTATTTTCTATGTGCTATACATAATTTAATAATTTAAATAGAAATATAGATTGCAGAATAATTTAGAAGAAACGTTAGTAAAAAAAGGAACTGACATCCCTTGACAGGTAAGGAATCTTGAAGAGAAAATTCTTAATTGAAGTGGACAGTGTGCTCCCTCCTCTTATTTAATTGCTATTAAGGAATGCATCTGCTTATCTTCCTTAACTGTACTTGACATCTGTATATATATGTATGCATGTCTCACAACTTCCTTCCTGCTTTTTAAGAAGCTCAGCAAAATCAAAGGTTTCTGAACAACAGAATAAGCACTTCAAGGTCACTGTAAATGCCCACAATTGTTAATGGGACAAAATGGAGAAAAGTGTATACGTTATTACTAATGTCACTTTACAAATAAGGCATTATTTTGCTTTTTATCTTCTAAAAGAAACACTACTTTCATTTTATTTAAACAAGTTACAGAAAAAAATTCTTCAGAAAAGGAAATCTTGAGAGATCATGGCTTCATATTTACCTGTGCCCTGAGTTCCTCAATTAATAATAAGTAAAAAATCCCTAAGGAAAAAAAATGCAACTTAATCCCTATTGAAGAATATAACTGTGTTTCAGTTTGTGCTCATTGCCTCTTTTCCTGTCACTAGGCACCACTGAGAAAAGACTGACTCTTGTTTACCCTCCTCCATCAGTAATTCATAAACATTGGCAAGATCACCCTGAGTCTTCTCTTCTCCAGGCTGAACAGTTCCAGCTCTCTCAGCCCCATGTTGTGCMTCAAATGACCCAAAAGTGAGTCAAGGTAATGAAATACCTTAAAATCAGTGTTGCTAGGTCTTTGCTGAGACTGTCAAACAAATAAAATTAAACCAAGTTTATTTCCAAATCATCTTTTGGCTCATAAAGATAATTAGTTGGAAAATGGAAAATACTTTTTTTTTTTTTCATAGAGAATTCAGAAATTTCTGAATATAAGCAAACAAGAAGCCAATTCAAAAAGCCAGAATTTCAGAACTGTTCATGGAATAACTGAGCTTAACTTCAAATAAGAAAAGTGTCTCRATAATGCTATTTCTGGGTTTTGCAGGACTTCTTTGACCAGTGCTCAGGAGAGAGCAATGAAGGACCACTGAGTGTACGAATCCTCTGCTGCTGTAGGCATAGTCTCAGCTGCTCAACCCTTTTGTGGTATTTACTCTCATAATCAAACTTTTGATTTTGAGAGTTCTTTGAATTTCTGAATCAAGAACTTTGCTGATAAATTAAGTTGGGCTAAATTAAGCTGTAAAAGTAATATTAAGGCGAGTAAGCTGGGCTTAAATGCCTAAGTCCTTTACAGATCTATTGAGATTTATGCTCAGAATCAGATGAATGACTTCAGCTCTTAAATAAAGTTATAGGCTGATATTAGGTGCATAAGTCCAAAAAGACTTTACCTAAATGCCATCTAAATTTAATAGGTAATTGTCAAWTTTAATCTGAATTTTCTGCAGGGGCATAAGTGCTGCTCATGTGCAGGCTCAGAGTGCTCTGCCCTGGGCAGGTGGGGTCTATCTGTTATGTAAGACAATTTGGGACCAAGAAACTACAAGGAGTATCATCTAAGTCCTCTCAAGAGAAAATGACTCCGGCAGGCATATTCTGAATACGCACAGTGCATGTCCATAGATCGATCTCCTTAAAATACCCACAGTGGCTTTCTCTTTTGTTTTTAATAGAGTGATTAAAGGAATGAGTGGTGATGATCTTGTTGTATTTGTATAGCCTAACAATCCAAGCACTCAGGCTTGTCTTAGTAAATAGTTACATAGCACTTAGGAACGATGGATGGGAGCCTGTTCTGCCCTCGGAGCTGTGCAGCCACCTTGGCCTGCTGCAGCGCTGAGCTCTGCAGCTCCTGACTTTCTACTACTACTACTTTCTACTTCTACTACTATGACTTCTTCAAGCCAGTCTTGTGGATATGCCTCATGCCTATTCAAAATACTTGAATATTATTTAATGGATTCCAGATCATAATAAATCTTTCTAGATATACAAATAAAAGCTACACATTTAAAAAGCCCCTTAAAGCCTGTGTTTATAAAACCGCTCAATGGAGTCTGTAAAAAAAAAAAAAAAAGTGATTTAGATCCACTTAACATTGAGTTGATATATTGAAAGAAAGCTTGAGTGTTAAGATAGTAATTTTACATTTAAATTCTGCCTTTCATTYTGAAACATCCGCCAGTACTTTACAAACTGACAAGGGATTTGGAACTCTCCCACGTTCTAGCATCCAAATGCAGTCACCTCCAGCGCGAGACATAGCAGATGTCTCAGTGCAAAGTGCGAAACTCCAGAACAGGGCGCTGTGCTCCTCTAATCTGCACTGCAGTTGACAGAAAGGCAGAAGAGCAGAGCAACCAGGTTGTAATTATTTAAAATGGAATTTGAGCACGGGCCCAGGGTTGGCAACTTTTCTGTACAACTCTTTTGTAACAGTGCCATAAAACACGATTGCACTCCAGATTTTAACTTATTGGCAAGACTGGAGTAATCACGGTCAGACTTTGGATCCTTGAAAAACTGTGGATATTTGTAACAAGGCCGGTTTGAACTATTGTAACCTCTTAAGCAGACAAAAAACACAGTGGAAGTCTCAACACATCTATTAGAAATTATTTGTACTTTTACTCCCAGTTATAGCTTCTTTAGTTTTTTCTGCTTCTTTCAATGTGACCAGCATTTTGGTAAATGTAATTATACCTGTACTTAYGTAATATGTGTGTGTGTGCAAGTGTGTATACATATATACAGCTACATGTGTATATGTATATATATACACGCGTATATATGTATGCATATACACAGATAAAAACACGCATGTATGTGTATCGATATTATACAGTATATTAAGTGTATTTTAATTGTATACTAAATATCACAATATCAATTTATTTTTTAATTTAGTCCATTAAAATGTTAGATTTTCTTACAGAAATTATATATATATGTAAACAAATATCAAATGCTTTCACCCATGTGTGACTTAATTGTCTTTCCTATGATGACTTCCATAAATAAAATACCTCAGTTTGAGCATGACCAYCTGTACAAAGGTCAAATACTTTCAAGATAGTAAACGTTAGGTGGATAGCAAAAATGAACTTTGCCAGGAASACATCTGTTCTTTTCCTGTTGTTTCCTTAGCACAAAATTTGGATAAATAAATTTTACAATAGAATTTCAGTAGTCTGTCCTACAGGAAATATCTTTAAAATCTATGAAGGTTGCTGAAGCAGAATATTCATTTCATGGTTCATTTCAATCTGTTTACAATCTGTTTTCGATTCATTTCAGAATAGAAAGTTCTGAAATTTTTGCCAAAGAGAATGCTCTTCTGTTATCAGAAAACGATTGTAAGTTATACAATTCTAAAATATATTAAAATTAGTGTAATAAAATTATGAAACGATTTTGTAACAACTTATCTTTGGAATTTCAGATATTCATTGTGAATTTCACTTAAACTCTCTGATTTACATTTTAATTCCTTTACATAATTTTACATAGCATATAGTAGTGCATTATTTGTCACTATGCCAAACTTTTATTGTTATGAGTAAACATTCAAGTCAGAAAGCAAAACAGAAATATTTTTGTCAGTGCTTAGTATATTTCTACTAATGATTATGAACATAACATTAAAATATAAAATAGACAATAGAATATTCCAATAGTTAGGTAAATAAGACATTCACAGTTTACATATTATTAATATTACAACATAAATGAACGTAAAATTATTTCAAAATATGAAAGAATCCTTAAAATAAAATTTAAATTATGAAATCAAAGTGATAGAACACATCAAATATTAAAAAAAAAGCTGGATATGTTTTGTTCAAATTAGTATGGTTTTGCAAAAACACTCAATTTTATTGGAYTTTTTTTTTCTGAAAAAAACACTTTAATCAAAAAATGTACTCTATATATCATGTACATAATGTACAGTACATGATATGTACTATATTTTATGGTTGTCTATATATGTGTATGTATAAATATATAAATATATATATATATATATATATATCAGTATCATATGTGTGTGTGTGATTACTGCAGGTGTCAGATATTGAAATAGAGCAGAAGTGAACCACTCACTCTACATCTACCTTAACAAATTAAGGAGGGAAACAGGACAAGATCTGTAGTATCAAAGTTAAGGCTTTAGGATGTGATATCTTCTGTATACAAATTTCAGGGAAAAGTTCTACATAACTTGGGCAAGCTGCAGTCTGGTCCTGTGGAGTGAACACCCATTAGCAACTATGGTGCATTTTCAGTTCGGTTTCATCAAGAAATAATCCTGTTTGCATGAATTCTGCCATCACACTTGGAGCTCCAAACAAATAAAACCTACAAAAGCCACCAATTCTTTTTTTTTTTTTTTAATTATTCTTTTTCTTGGTATTTTCAACAGGGAGCCATTGTTTCGTTCCCTCACTTTCACCTCTGATCTCTTTGAGTAGTTCAGGGCAACGAGACTTGTTAATAATTGCAAACTTTTGGAAATGAAGGTCATAAAAAGACAGAAGAGCAGCAAACACCACTTGCCCTATCTCCTGCCAAGAGCAAAAAGAACTAGTAGAAGCAATTTTGGAAAATGTGGGTTTGTGAAGAAGATACTGTTAACCTAACTCCTTAAGTGTTTCCTTTCAGGCCTTACTGGACTTCAGGTTTTGACTCTTACTTTATCCAGGCCACTCCTCTAGCATGGCAACGTGGGATGGAAAGTTTCATGGCAGCMCTGCTACAATAATACTAGATAGCCACCGACAAGCACACACTCCAAAACCAAGAGTAATAACAATAAATACATTTTGGCATGTACAGATTTTGCAAGCATATAAAATTATATATGTGACTGACTACAGCATATATTGTTTGATATTGTTTTCTATTGCTTCAAGAAAGGGAAATTGAAAATATGTACAAAATTACACTGTCACCTTGCAAAGGGATGAAGGTTTTCATGAGGCATTGTCCAGCGTACAATGCATCCACTTCTAAATTAATGAATTAGAAGTTTCATGGCTTTTGTTTTGTCCCTAATACTGGAGGATTTGTTACTATATATGGGTGTGTAGGGAAGAGACTGCAACTGACATTTTGACCAAAAACAAGTAGAGCAAAGATAGGCATGACTGATTGTTCCAACAAACATCAGACAGTTTTGCAATATGTATGCAAGTCTGAACTCTTTCCAGTTTTCAACTAGCAGTATAAAGTTAATCTACACAATGACTTTTGATTTTTAATTCTGAAATACTTCTTTTTTTACATTACCATCACTTTTAAATAATTAAATGAGATCCTATAGAAGAAGAAAGGTCAGAGACATCTTTTCTTAATGAATCAAAATTACAAATATTTTATTGGTAATTTAGTTTGTTTACACTGTTTGAACCACAGGAGTTACTACTTTAAGTGACCACAGAAAATGAAATATAGAATTATTTTACACAGCTATACAGAACAATTAAAAAAAATTCTTTTAACATTTTTATTTCAGTACACACAACATTCTCTTGCTAAGTCAATGCTTAAGGGACAGTTTGGGACAATGAAATATGATAGCTAACAGCAGATGCTCCATACACTTTGAATTTTGCATTTTATTCTCCGAGGTGTAGTACCAGTGTAATYAGTTTAGTCCACTCAGTCTGAAATTCCCTCCCTGAATTCTCGAGAGCATTATATGCAGACAGAATTCAGAGTAGCTGAGGAAAGTAAAATCTAACTATTATCTGAAGGACAAAACTCAGAGATGTCCTGCAAATTCTTGTATTTTTTTCATCTTGAGCCCTTCTGTGTTAACTCCTCAGGCCACTGGGACTGATGACACTTCGTTTATACCAAACCACTCCAAGCAAGTGTGCCAGACTCCTAGGTAAGCTGCACATGCCCCTCTGCAGTTGTGCTGCTGTGTGCAGCCCCCTGTYTGAGGCTGAACTAGTTGCCCTTATACAAGCTGTTTACGACAAAAGCTTTTACTTTCTAACTTTTCTAGACAACTCGTCAAAAAAAAAAATCCTTATTTTTCCTTTATTTGTTCAAGATAGATAGTAAATTTCATGAAGGTGTTTTTAAAAAGCTTATGTTGTGCCCTAAATTCTGCTCCAACTGAAATTAATGCTTAAATATTCACTGACTTCAGCGGATTTAGGAATAAACTTGTACTGAGGATTTTTGAGAATGCCTGTTTTCAGTATGGCAGATTCAATTCTAGCTAGAACACAGGTACATTTGAGTTCTCCTGTATATTCTTCTAAGTGTACGAGAGCATAGTTTTTAAATTTTTATTATAGGAAGTAAGAGTTTCAGTAAAAATATTGCTCTGAAAAATACTGAAAATAAAGAAGTGTGCTAGTAAGTACATACTATTCCTGAAAAGTAGGCAGTATATATGCACTTTGTTTGCAAAACCTAAATGCCCAACTTAGGAGGACTTAACAGGGAATTAATCCACGCAAAACAAAAAATATGTTACACAGTTGCCAATACAACAGCTATATTTTAAATAAAAATAATAATATACATGTACAATATTGTCATGATATAACTTGATGAAAGTTAACACTGACCAGTATCAAACTTAGAATTTAACTGATTATCCATTCTTAACAGATGAAATGCATTTCACAGAAATACCTGCAGGTAGGGTGAAGTGGAGTGATATTCATGGCTTACCATGAGAAAGTTATTGTGTAAACAAGTATGATTAATATTTTTATAGTCAAACTAGACAATTATTACCTTCCTGGATAGAAGAAAATGAATTAATTTCATTTAAAATTCTTCTACTTAACAGCTTCAGAACTGGCAAAGAACACCATTATGACTTATTTTCACGGAAAAATGTAACGAACAAAACTTTAAATAGATTTATACTTATAAAAGTTTAGCATTTTAGCAGTTCGGTGTATGCGCTACAGAAAGATGGTAATAGCTACCTAGTGGTAGAAAACATACACGCTTGCACACATGCCTTCACACACACAAGTGCACACGGTCCAGCGCACGTGCATAGGTCCTCAGCTTGTTTATACAGGCATATAGTTATTAGCTTTTGATGGGGTAATACCAGGAATGGGGTTCACCTTACCTATTTTTAGGTGTCTACAAGGTATGCTGTAGATGCCTAAAGTCAGGTGAGATGATCCTCATCCCAGGCAACACGAGCTGAAGATTTTATGAAAACTGTTTTCATCCTGAGCATATTTAAGGCACTTTATTAAAAAAAAATCTGAAGTTAATCTAGGCTGATAAAAAGGTAAAAATCTTTACATGTGAAATTTGGAAATTAAAAAAATTCCTGAGTTTTGATAAATATTTCTATTATAATAACATATCATGTTTATTGAAAACATTGCTCTTAAAAAAGCATGTTATGTGATTTTTTTTCTTGAAAATCTCATGCCTTAGTGCATAAAATAYGTTAGTAAGTCTTTGGGGACATCTGCAACAAATTAGCAGGAAATTAAAAGTCAAAGAACAACCTGTCACTTATGTACAAAATGTGAATTGCTCCTGGCAATAAGCATCACGTTTACTACAGGCATCTTTATCTTTCTGTTTTCTTATAGGGTCCTGCCCATATTTTAATACTTTATAATTTATTATGCTTCACTAAACTATTTACAGAAGCAGAAAATAATCACACACCTTCTTAAGCCCRTAACTATGGAACTATAGAAGTAAAGCATATCTTAAAATAATATCAAGACTAGTGTGCTACATAGTACTGTTTTTTGGAAGTACAATCTGTGAATTATTTTCTTTATGAAGACTAAAATCTAAATGTAAATAGAACTTCAAATTCACTGTCTCCCTCTGTTTTGCTTTGTTACACTTTGTACTATCTTCTATTTCTGAAGGATTTAGAACAATATTTGGATTGCAACAGTTGTAATTTGTTGCCAAATAATCTTAGTAAAGGGCCATCAGGTTCTCAAATGCCCACAGTCAACAAGGGGCACAATCAAATTGTTTTCGGTTAAAAATATCTATTTCCCAATACTGGCCGTAGTTTCTGCAGTTCTATGACTATATGTATTTGCTTTTAGTGTTTTCTCTCCTCTGCTGTCATATGAAAACAAGTAACATGGAGACAGTGAAACAGTGATCATAACCAAAGCGCTGCCAAATGCACTGAACAAGCAAACTGGTGACAGAATGGTATTTATAGAGGTCTTGGAAGTTCCTTGTAAAAATAATAGGTAAAAACAGTCATCAAAGCGAAATGCACTTTCAACTTTACTGCAGTCTTCAGTATTTTTATTAGCTACCTCTATAATACCCCAAGTAAAAATTTCACTTTTCTACATTTGAATCTGTATTACAAAGTATTTCAGATTTTATTTTTTAAAAATAATAGTGACAATTGTTTATCTGCTTTAAAAAAGATAACGTGTGGAGTTATATATACAATACTGGCATTGATCCAATTAAAGTTATATTATACTACTTAGCAATTACTGTAACTCCAGCTCCTACAACTGTTATAGTGAATACAAATGATTGTTTAATATACAGGAAGTGGGGATCATTTGGAAGTGCTGATTCAGAAGTATTCAAGTGCTAACAATGACTTGCTATTTCTATGCTTTTCTTCATATCCTATAGATAACCATTTTACAAATGTCTGTGATTTTGAAAGTTACACAGATTTTGGGCAATTATTTTTTATGATTTCCTTTTTATGCAAACACAAAACTTGACTTTTCTAAAAGTCTTCTTTCTTATCAAAAGTAATTGCCACTCTTACTCAAAAAGGCACCAGTATTAATTTAGGAGTATATACCTTTTACGCCTGTTTTATGAAGAGCTGTACTTGTTACTGGAGCGGAAATTATCATATCCGTGATCATTAGCTTTGAACTTCAAACAGGATTGCCTTTCCTCCAGGGACAATAGATCTTTGGATTGGCACCAGCAACACAAACATGACTGTTAAAATAGAAGAAATAAACATTTGATATCATTTTGTTTTGCGAATGTTGCAAAACGCATTGAAACACTATCCTAATTCAGTGGTACAGTAGGAAATGGAAAGCTACCATTTTGGTGTTACAGTGTAAGCAAAGAAATATCACTAAGCTCTGCTTTGCACAAATGACAACCAACTAATTACTAAGATATACCATTAACAACCTAGAGATTGAATGGCAGGAAGAATAATGTTCTGGCCGCAGGCATATCACTTTGAGTCTGATCTGCAATTCTAGATGCACCTGAAAATAAAATTAAGACTCCTTCTTCTCATTTCTTTAACAATCTTTCTTGTAAAAATGTACGCACAGTAATCTAAACTTCCTGAGTAACATGTTTCTATTTAGGTGATTTTTAGACAGAAAAAGAAAACAAATAAGAGAATGGCAAAAAACCTACAGTTCAAAAAGCTCCTGGATGTACTGCAGTCCCTTTGCTGATGCTGTTGACGGCTCTTTGCGTGCTGAAAGTCCTTTTGGGACCCCGATAAGCAGGTATCACGTGGTTTCCAACACGGAATTTTCCCTTCCTCATGTTTACTTGTTTCCAAACTCAGCATCCGATTCTATAGACCTCAATAATGTGCTTTTGACTACAGCAGTTCAGGGAGTCAGTAATGTAGATGGGGAAGATAAGACTCACACTAAAGCCTCTGTAAAATGTCCTGTCGTAATTATGAAATTATGAAACAGCACTACTAGATGTAGAGTTGACTTATTTGGACAATCAGGCAACAGGCCTCACAGTGCCCAACTGTTAAATGCTTAGTACCAGAAGAAAAATCTAAGACTTTGTGCTAAGCAAAATAAGAATCCTGATAAAGGGGCTAAGGATCATTAGGGACTTCAGGAATGCTCTAAAACTACCACACTCTGGTGCTGTTGGGCATCAAATCTGGACATTTTCTGAGCAGAACCACGCTGGGCTGCCAGAAGGCTGAAGGGTTGCTGAAATATGGTGGAATTGGGCTGCAATTCACRCGGGATCCAGAGCCTCAAATCCTATGCAGAGAATTGGTGCCTAGGACTCTTCTTTCAAACCAAGGCAAAACTACRAAGCAGTAGTTTTTCTTTTCTTTTTAAATTGAGCTACTGGAAGGGGCTGAGTGAATACTGATATCCTCTTTGTTGCATAACTGCCCCAAGTGCTCAGTCAGGATGTGGGGAATCTGTGGTCAGTGTCCTCCCTGTTGGGTTACAGAGGATATGGCTACGTGAATAGTTGCAGAGAAGTCTGAGTCTGCTTTGTCAGTGGTCTCAAGCTGGCTGTTTGCTGGCTCCAGACAGGAAGTGATGTAGCCTAAGTAGCACGATGCCAAGAGGGTTTATTATACACTCTTCTCTTTTGCTTTCTCTTTTCGTCCTATGAATCTTTAATTTCTTCCTATTTAGCTTCAGTAGGGGAGGAAGTGAAAACCTATCACAACCCAGTTAAAATTTAAAGTAACATTTAATTATCATTTAAAGCACTGTGTGCATGTTATGGAATGAATTTCACCGCTGCCATCATATTTTAACCAAAGGAGTAGCTGCAGAGAGTCTCTTACCTTAAAGCAGTTTTGGAACCTTTTGCTAACCAAATACAGAGCTATTGGATTGATGCAGGAATTCAGTGAAGCCATGTTAATACCAATGTAGTCCATCACAAGAAAAAAGCTGTGGGGAAATTAAAGTAAGTGAGACACTTCTCATTGTTTCTGAAAAGGCTTAGTAGAGCTTAACAACATAAAAATTGGATTCTGCTTTACTCAGCAACACTATTAAATATACTTCTAACACTATTAAATATACTTCTAGCAGTGGGGCTTACATGACTAGGACAAACTCACAGAGGTAATAACTACTATGCTTAATAACAAAGTTTTTGAATCATTAGTCCATCCTCATGAAAGTAATTACAGAAGATCCAATCACCTTACTTTTGGGGAGGAAATATTTATTACGTTTTCTTTGCCAATTTAATCCTAGCTTTTCCATTGAAAGCAAAAATGGAGACACGGTATAGGCAAATAACAAGGCAATAGGACAGATCCAGAAAGGATCAGGAGGAAGATAGAACAAAGAGCACAGAAACCCTGTGTTCCTGGGATTTCTTGTCACTTCTTGTCTCTGCCACTGGAGTAAAATCAGAGCATACAGAGTGAAAAAGCAGAAATATCCTCAAACATACARAATAAATTAGTTCATTAGGAAATCCAAAAATGCTTAGAGAGAATAAATAAAGTCAGCAGTACCTGAGCATTCTGCAGTCTCACCTTAAAAGTTCACATCTATTCGGGTCTTTCTGATCATAAATAGTGAGTTTCAATATTCTGCTTAAATGAAGTGGGAGCCAACACAAGGCAAAAACAAGCACCAGGCAGAACACAGTTTTGGCCACCTCACGTCTCTGAAAACAAAATCAGAAAGAACAGTATTACTGTTTCTGCCTCTTACTCCGTTGCTGTTGTCTTCTAATATCAAAATGTTTGATAAGCAAAAATATAGCTATCAAAATACGAGTCAGGAGAACACCTGAGTATCTTATTTTCTTGGAATATGTATTTAATTTTGAAATCTCTTCTATTGTTTTAGTGCCCTGCACAGATTCTCTGTATCTCCAATTTAAAAAATTATGAACTATAACATGAAAAAATCAAAGACAAACAAACATCTAAATAAGAAATTCTTCTGCTTAACCACCTTCAAATGCCAGCTTGTTTTGAAMTGTATTTTCTTGTGCTTTGATTTCAGGTCTAATTTTAAATATCCTATGAGGACTATGAGAGAAAAGGACCATGCTTGTTTACACTAATGACTTTGCAAATTAGCATGCAAACTAAAAAGCTATTAAAAAGGATCACAAATGCACTATACAGTACAAATATAGTTTAATTCAAGTTACTTAYGATAATTTTGTTTGGTTCACTACTAATTTATGGAAGGTATTTTGTTCTGACATATTGCTAACCCCCCTGCAGTTTGGAATGAAACTGACTCAAAAGGCTAGTATTCTTAACAGCCCCAACTTCTAAATTACAGTGAAATTTTAGTTTTCAGTAGAAAATATCCATCCCTCATAATGGTGAAGAATAAATAAAAACTATAAATCCTGAAGGATTAACATCCTTCCTATCAAGGAGGTTGGACTAGATGATCTCCAGAGGTCCCTTCCAACCTTACTGATTCTATGATCACACAAGAAAAAAAAAACAGTTTTGCAACTGTCAGTTAAAATCAGTTAAAGATTTCTGAGGGAAATCTGAGAAATACGAGCACTCTGACGTATGAGCTCAGCAGTACCACTGCTAGTAAACTTCTCCTTAGTAGGAACCTCAAGACTGTCATTTAAGAGCAGAACAATGATGTAGCATGGAAGTTAATAAAGTTGTTATTGTCAATCTGTTTATAGTCAGCAGACTTGTCAGGGATAAACCTTTACCTGTTTCAAGTGGTCATTTAAAGCTATTTGCATCCCACTTTTCTTTCTTAACATCTCACAAGTCATCAGAGTATAGAAAAATGCTGTGATCGCCAATGGCAAACAGAAATAAAAGCTGAACAGCCACCAGTCTTTAGCTTGCTTGTAAAACTAGAAAGGAAAAGAAAAGCATTGTTAGGAGTTGAATGTGGAGCATCTTGAAAGTCTCATCTAATTGGTCAGTAAGTTGTCAAGAACTTCTACATATGGTATATATTACAGATGAGGAAACAGGAAAAGCCCACAGAAAGATACAGATTTCTGAATGCCCTCTTTTAACCAATGTACTTCAGAAATTTGTACTTCATTTGAACATTTTATTCATATACGTTTGTGATTATTCAAGTATGTTCCATCCACAGTACATCGAAAATATTCAAGSAACTGTTTCAGAAAGGTATGATACAAACATCAGTATCTTACCATCATAAAGGATGTTTTTTGTGTGGGATGAAGCAGGCAAATTCTAAGATGCTTTCCTCTGTACTCCATTGTAATCATGTCAAATGCTATAGCTTCTGGAACAGCTAATATCACTGATATAACCCAGATTAATACAATTTCAACAGCWGTCCACTTTGGCACTCCTATTCCCTTGATGCGACTCCAAGAAGCAACTGCTCGGTACCTGAAGCAACAGGACATATTTACAGATTAAAAGTTAAAAAACCTATATGGTTTAACTAGCTTAAACACACCTCATCAGTATTACATCAGGAAAGAAAAACCAATGCCCTTATTTAAAAGAAATTTTACAGTGAGGTAAAAAAATGTGTCTCACCTATCTATACTGAGGGCACACAAACTCAGGACTGTGATGCCCACTGATGCCTTTTGAATGAAGGGTACTAATTTGCACATTTCAACCCCAAAGGGCCAGTCTTCTGCAAGCAGCTGTGAAAAGAAAAAAAACCCCAGCAATTAGAATTGATCTATCTTTTAAAAATCGTTCCTGTATCTGCAACATAAACTTTTTTCTTAATTGTTTTATCCAAGCATGTAAAACTTTGTCGTGAAGAACCATTGCACAAGGGTGTCTCCAAGGTGTATGTCCTAACAACTAGGCAGCAGCATCACAGTCACTGTCCTGGGTGGACAAGAATGTGCACAAAGGCTTAGTTAAAGCCCTGCAAATTCCACTCATTTTGCTTCTATTTGAACTTCACCACCTCAGTGAGTATAGTGAAAGATGACTGAGTAGGATTGGATTCCCCTCTTTGGGGAATATTGGCTATTATCTTTCTTTAGTGTTTATTACTCTTCAAGTGTTCCAGGACAGTATCTATTTATTAGAAGTACAGAAAATAACTCCTCAATATTGATAAGAACAGAGAAAAAGCCAATGTTCGCACACCTGGGATGGGATTTAATTGAAACTGGGTGTCTCCCTCAGCTGAGAAGTCAGAGAACACTGAAGGGCAATTTATCCCACAGAATTCAGAGGACTATCTGATGACACCAGGAATTGCCTTATGGAGGTGCCTTTCCTCTCCACAGAATAGTCAGGAAGCCTGAACAACCAGTTTGTACTAACTATCTTGCAGCAGAATGCAGATCAGATGAATCCCTGCACTGGAGTTCTTTGTTGACAGTTTCTGATGTGATTCTGTATTATAGCACCAAAAGGACTAACTGCACATTCAGCATACTCATATGTGCTACTGAATAAAGACAACAGTACACTGAATTTTAGGTTGGTTCAATTGCTCTTTGGATCTTACACGTTAAGATCATTGATAGTACATTTTAGCTAATTCAGAACAAAAGATCTACTGGGTGAATAGCTCAGGAATGCAGTGAACACCTTCCTCACAGCTGATGCTGTAAACTGTTTGCCTGTAGCTTTATTTTAGACCAATTTGATCTCTGTACTCTGTTGTGAGCTACTCTAATGTCTCAAATCCATCAAAGCAGGATGCTTCGACTCCTCCTAAAAGCCAGACTCTCCAGAATAGAGTGACAATTGTTACGTACAGAAGTAAACTTTCTGATAATCTGTAATTAGTCACGTTATTGAAGCCCATTTCTACAGATCTGTTCTTTGTAACTTTCTACAAATGAAGCCTTCTGGATCTATTGTAGAGGGCTACAAAATGCAAAAGTAGAGGAAACGAAAGTGCCAATTGCCAAAAGATTACAAATTCTTTCCTGCAACTCAGCTCTCCTTGGTCTCTTCCTTAGCAAAAGGAAGGTGAGAAAATAAKAAATAAATCATCATAATGTATAGGTT
Organism: Rhea americana; assembly: GCF_003343005.1. Lineage (NCBI taxonomy): Eukaryota > Metazoa > Chordata > Aves > Rheiformes > Rheidae > Rhea > Rhea americana. Next base: position 13,557,416 of record NW_028186423.1, read on the forward strand.
CCGCTGCTCATTGTATGACCATATGCTTTTAGAAATCCATATATAATGCCCTATTATATATGTCTCATGAACACCTTCAAAATTCTGCTTTAGTCCTGTGCTGAAAYGGGACCTTTGAAAAAAACAGCAGTAGGAAAATTGTATTACAGACCAACTTTGATCTATTTCTTCAACTATCTACTGAGATGAGGGGAAGAGCACAATACTTCTGCAAAAATGAAACAGAAAAACAGAAACAGAAATCCTAACAATTTATGTTTCTTGAGAATTTCATGGAAGGTAATAAAACAGAGCAAGCAGGGATGAGACTGTAACAATCTCATTATATATAGTATGTTYTGCTTATGTGATGTGGGCTAATAACTCAGTCTTCACAATGGAAGTATTTCAAGTAAAAGCCTCTCTGTGAGACTTCTCTAATTGCCATAAGTGGGTGATAGTAACCAACGATTATTAAAATTTCAATGTAAATAATTCCAGGTATTCTAAATGTACACTCTATAACATTAAATGACACCTGGACTAATTATTTGTAATAACGAGGCATTGAACCTCCAGCCTACCACACTTAGATATTACAAAAATCCCTGGACTTAGTAGCAAGCACATTTGTATATATCAAACCAGAGATGATTCATTAAAAAGGCATTTTTAATCAAAATATTTTACTCTTCCCCAACCCAAAACTTAGAACTTTGATCAAACATTTGCTGACAGATCTTAATTTTACTTTATTTCAGCCAGAACTAGCTGGTGCATGTATAAGGCATTCCCTGTTTCTAGTCTCTAAAATTACTACTATTCAGCCACACATCGGAGATTTCTCCAGAACTAATGCTTATCTCTGAGGCACAGATAGTCTCACCTGTGCCCCACGCTGACTGGATTTGAGTCAGTTCCAGGCTGGGAACCATATGGCTAGATTCCAATGGTGCTGCACATGAGTGAATATGGCGCACTGACAGAAAGGGTGCATTTGTTTGGGTTTAGCATCACACCAAAACATGATTTGCATTCAGCCAGCTTAAATCGGGGGAAAATGGACATGACTGTCTGCATTGGATTAGAAAAATATGCTCTCTCCCGTAGCTGATATACTATGAAATTTGCACATTTTACTGCGAGTCATAAATTTCTTCTATTATGATATTCCAAGTGGTTAATATTTTGTAGCAAAAACTTGAAAAAATAACCTGAGTAAAAGGAAAAAGCAGAATATTTTAAATGTTGGGTTCATTCTTCCTTGTTTCTGTTTGTCCTGTGTATTGCCATCTCCTGAAGAAACTGCACTGAAGTATAGTGAAAAGCCAGTGTCAAGTATTGAGGAATATCATTTGTGGACAAGAACAATAATTAATTCTTAGCAAGTTATAGATGTAGTCCAACACAGTTTTGTATGGGTAGAAAGATTTTTGTAAGATTCATGATATTTCTGTGCAAAAAGAATGCCATTTTACAAATGACGAATGACTTTGAGTCATCAGATACTGCTAAGCAGTGGTAAAAGAAAAATAATGTTGCATTTTCAGAACTAAAATGCCAAGAGAAGTCTACCACTTGCTATATGCTGACTGGTCTTCTCTACTCTTTTCCAGTCACTTATTTCATATGGGCAAAGTTTTAACTGCTAAGCCACAGAAATGTGTTAAAGATTAAATTAAATATAAGAAAAGGACAGAAAATAAATTGTAGAATGATGTGAAATCATAAAAAAACTAGTTCTATGAAAAACACTGTTCCTGCATCTGATGCACTTCTAGCACATACTTACTCAGACTAGTCACAGATTTGAGCCTGAAGTGATGTGACAGCTGCACAGCTAGGAAAGTAGCCTCAAGAGATATTGTGATTCAGAGACACACCTGTGAATTACAATTCCTGATTCCTCTCAGTTGTGTAGCAGCAGAAGTATGTTAGTGACCTATTGCTGGAATATGCCAGCATAAGATTATGATATTCCGCTCGATGGCTCAGCTGCTGTGGCCACGAGCCAGAAAGCAGAGGCCACGGTTCCAACCACTCCAGTTGATTTTCTCTGGCCAGGCATGAAGATGGAGCCAAGTGTGTGCTTATTTATGCCTGTGTCCTAGTCCCAGCGCTGAATGCACATGAAAATACAAAGCAGGAATTCTTTCTTCCTCTTATGTGTGTATTCAAAGTATGTCTAGTTCACAGTACAATAGGACTTGATTTTCACAATTATAAATCAGAGTTACATGTGAAATCAGCCATGCAGTTGTATACCTAATTCATAAGCAACATTTTAAAAATAGATTTGTGAAATGACTGGTAGGTTTTCAATGACACATTCATATCTTTCCTGAAACACTGGGAAGACAGAGAGGTCACGTAGACTCATGTATATAAAGCATTTTCAGTATTTCATAGGAACAAGTATTTCCCTAAACATCAGTTTGCTCGGAAAATTAAGTTCACGGTTAGAGATGAGTCAGAGAACATCAAGAAATTTGTTACTATTTAACAGTAATGAGGATTTATTCATATTTCAGGACAGAAATTGTCTTTCTAGACAAGAAAGTGTATTTCCATTTCCCTAATTTAACTAAGAATGTTTTACTGAGTCTGTCCGATAAAACACTACAAATCTTAATGAGACAAACAATTAGTTCCATTTTCTGTTCTTCTATTAGTAACTTCTGCTTATAAACTTTATTTTCTTAAACACTGAATTAAGATAAAGTAATGTCATAAAGAGATCTTGAAAATGAAAGGAACCCCATAATGTCTGTCAAAGTAAAAAGTTTCTCCAATTTCACAACTGCAGTGAAAGGACTGGGGCAAAAGGAACCATTAAGTAAACTGTGTTGCTCAAAGGTTGTTAAGTATAAACAGGGCAGAAGCAAAAAACAAGAAGATGAAAACTGTTTTTGAATTTTTTCACATGCTTCTTTTGGGTGAATGACAAGTGTATATGAAACAAAAAATTACTCTAAATTTACAAATCTACACTGATAGCGTCAAGTACATTTCAGTTCAGAGATACATCACGAGAACAGCATAGGTATCATGCACTGCGAACAACGAACAGACATTTTTACTACTCCGTATCTTGGACTATAGCCTATGTTCTTCCCACCTAACTACAAAACAAAATTGTTYCTGTCCTCTCTATGGAAAGAGACAGGTTCCTCCAACAGAGCAATCATATCTTAAAATAGGCTGCAGCGCTCTTTGCTAAGTACCTATCTGCATTTGTTGACCATACAGGGATGCCAAGCAAACAAAAACTCTACCTTAATATGGTCATACATTAAACTTTGGGTAAGAAATTCTCAATGCTTGATTTATGCCCAGAGATGAACTTTGCAAGAGCTCGAGAAAATGATTCAAGCATTGAAAGAAAGGAAATAATAAGAAATAATGTACATTTCTCTCAATAAAATGGCTATCTTTCTTTAACATCAGAAGGACTAGTTGTAAAGAGCTGTAATAAGGAATTAATAATTAAATTCTCTGAGGATAAGCATTTTGACTTTTTTTTGGAAAGTTAGTAAAGATGGTAATGTAGGCAGATTCATGGTCTATAGGTGCTTGTAATGAGAGTTACTCAGATCATCATTTAGACATTTCCACAGAAACTCTACCTTTTTTAGAACACAGCTGGATTAATAAGAGGCCCGAACTGAAGCTGTATGGGATATGCAGTCCCTAATCTGGTCTTTTTTATCTTTCCTATGCTATATGATGTTCTTCAGCTATGTATTTTTAATGCAATCCCTAAAACACCTCATGAAAAAAACCATCACTGCCTACAAAGCTGCCTTTGGCCTTTGATCACTGGCTTGGATAACGATGGGTTTTTGTTCATGTTCAGAAATTTCTTTTTTCCACTCATACATCTTGTACTGAGATAAAGGAATCTCTGACAATTTTTCTAGGTATAAATTCTTCCTCACTCATCGTGTCATAGTAAATTAATAGCCAGAGTTCAGAAAGACACACAACTGTGTGTAGAGTATACATTGATCCCCCACATTTATTTCTTTGTGTGAACATTTGAAGAAAAACTATGATCTGGCCAACTGTTTTAGCTGTTAACAATCTACTGGGACACAACAATCTATTGGATTTAATACAAGAGAATAAACACCAGGGAATTATATTTGAGAGAGAGGTGTTTATGTTTCAAAAGAGAAGGCATGGTATTATATTGAGAAAAGTTAAAGAGTTTTTCAAAATATGTGCTTCTATATCATTATAGATACATGTGGGGGAGGCAGAGCTAATATTGTGTCACAACACTAAGTTTGGAATTTTCAATCTTAATGTTGTTTTGTTGTCTTACACGTATATGGCGGATTACCACCTTTGTCAGTTTGGGAAACTGAGCATAAAGCTTCCAGAACTGCAGAGCTATACAGTCAGGCAGACAAGCTGCCACTGTTTTAAATCTTCCATGGATTAAATGCAGAGAAGGACGCACAAAGCTCACTGGCCACTGGAATATAGTGTTTCCTACTCTATCCTTCTGCTCACACTCAGAACTGTTGTTCGCAGCCTTGTATGCCTTGAATTAATGAAGACACCCAAACTTAGGCTGTTTTAGTGAAGCAGTTGATCCAGACATAAAAGCATCTCCCTGTCCTATATGACTAGTAGTAATTTGGCACAGGATCTATACTACTATAATATTACATAGTGCAGAGTGATTGTCTCACTCTTTTCTCTACTTCACCTTCTGCAGTTCTGGGGTTACAGCCAAAGCCAGACCGTTTTCCAGGACCCTGAAAGCTGAAAAGGTCTTCCAGGTTCTGCAAGCCAGAACAGAAATCCTCTCATTCCCTTATTCATACCTAGTTTCCTGACTGCTTGAAAGATAGCAATATTTTCCATTTTCAGCTGAATGTCTTGGTCAACATTCAAATTTATCAACTGCAATGGACTAACTAGCCTCTTACACATTAGACTGCATTTTTCTCATCTCAAAATACAGATAATACCTGGTTTTCTTTAGGGAGATTCAACTGAGTGATCTGAATCTTCACTGGTGTATTTTTCAGCTACTCAAATATTCACTTGACTTAAATACTCACAAGGGACATCTTCTGCAGTCATCATATTTAATAGCTAATAAAATCATGTTCCTAGTGAAAATTCTAAGTTGTCTGTTATGGATCTATCTGGAAAACATTCACAGACACTTCCATACTTTTGAGTGCAAGTGTTGCTGAGTAAACTCATGTGTTTTTTTAAACCTAACAAGTTCTTTCACACTCTTCTATGCAGCTGTCTAGTTGTGTATCTGACAGTAATTTTGAAGATCTGTTTCATTCACTTTAAAGTTACTTCAAATTGCAGGTTACAATTATTATGTATACTTGATTTACGAACTAAGACTGCTAACATTTGTTCTTCCCATACTACTAGATGGTTATAGCTTTGATTATATTACTATGTTTGATTACATTACTACGTTGTCCCTCATAAGGCAGCTCTGCTGTGGATTTAAATGAGATACGGAGTCGACAAAAAGTTACCAACTCAAATTACACTCAAACACTTCAATTTTGATGAAAAATCAAACAAATACAATCTATGGTCTGTTTCTCTCCTGCTTACCTTTATTCCAAAATCCTGTTTTAAAATAGCAAATATTTTATTCACTATTCTAATGGATAATTTAATTTTACTGTGGGCTCTTGATTAAGACGGGTGGCAGCGTAGGAGTTTTATCACCTGAGAACTTATGCTCAGCTCTAACATTATCAGTAGCACAGTAAGAACCCTGGACTTGCAGGTTGTATAATATTTATCAATATGCAATCTGACCTTTCATTCCTCCAGCTCCAACCTACTCATGATGATATACTTGATGATATTCAACTTATATAATCATCATTTTCATCACTGATGTATCTAATTTTGACATGTCTATGTCCCTGTGATTGCAGGCAGCAAGTGTGTTACTGTATGAGCAATTGTTATTGACACAATTTTTGCCTTTTTTGGTAGGCTCCTATGAGAACTCTGATAAATGGATAGTATGGAAATTACTGTAATTACAAATTGAAGCAACTTGCATGTAATCCAAAGTATCCAGCTCAACATTTTGACACAATTAAGATGAGCTGTAAGTTCACTATTTCACCACCTCAGAAGGATACAACTTTCTCTTCTTTCAACAATTTCTGGGAGAAACTGCAGCTGATATAAAAGACTAAACTCAAAGCCTGCCACTTCAACATGTCTTTCCAAAGCTAAAAACAACAAACTCCAGAGCTTAAAACCACGCATATGAAGTGAGGAGAAGGCACAGATAGACAAAGGCTCTCATGTTTACTTTATGCAATAGCTGATGGGTGCTCAGGGACCTAGACTGTGAACTTTTGGGGCAGATGGCAGCCTTGTTTTCCCATCATCCTTCCCAGGAGTCCTGATCTTAACTAGCGCTTGGATTTGACTCGCGTTCATAATAACAAATGGACTGCTCAAACTGCATAGATAAGACATAGATTGCACTCCTTCTGCGGCAAGCTTTATCACGTTAAAGAGTAAAGCTGCAAGAGCAGCAGGTGYGCCTTACTCCCTCTCAACTGCTCATGCTGCAACACCCTGGTAGGAGCGTGAAGGAGGGAGAGGGTTCACAGGAACAGCGCATCTGAGGGCCACTGGATGTTTAAAGCAAATGCAAAGCCCTCTCGCTCCCCCGCACAGTCAAGCCCCCAGTTTTAGCGAGCTTGGCTCCTTCAGCACAGGGAGCCGAGCAGCATCCGCACCAGCGGCAAGGGAGCTGCTTCCCTGCCTCCCCTCCATCCCTGGGGGAAAGGAGGAAGCCACAAATCTACGGCACCCCTCACCCATTTCCTTCGGCCCTGGCACAGTATTTGTTTCCCGGTGACTTGCAGGACCAGGTCACCTCTAACCACGAAGAGCCCCTCCGCCCCAGTCCCCCTGCCGGCCTGCGGGAGGGCTGGCACAGGGGCAGAAGAGGGGGCGCTCAGGGGGGCAGCATGTGGCGCCGGCAGGGCAGCACCGCCGGCAGGAGCGCGGCTCCGGCGCCGGCTCCCCGCTCACCTTGTAGACGTTGATGGGGATGTCGATGATGATGTGGAGCAGGTCGCCCAGCGCCAGGCTGGCGATGAGGATGTTGGGCCCGTTCCTCATGCACTTGTTCTTGTATATGATCCGCAGCAGCGTGGAGTTGCCGATGATGCCCAGCACGAAGACGAGGCAGGACACCACGGTGTTGATGTACTTGAAAGTCTCCTTGATCTCCGTCTGCCCCGTGCACATGGGCGGCGAGGCCGAGCGCGGCCTCCCGCCGGCCGCCCCCGCGCCC
>NW_028186423.1:13565400-13696561 GCF_003343005.1 Rhea americana
GGGGGGGGGGAGGGGCGCCTGCCCTGAGGGGCGGCCGTTAAACCGCCGCGGGCATCGCAGCGTCTGGCCGGGGCAGCCGGCACCTCGGTGCGCCGCGGGCCGTGCGGCGTTGCCTCGCTTCCCGCCGGCCGTCCTCTTCCTGTGCGATTCTGTAAAAAAGTTTCAAAATGGTTGTTTGAAAGTTTTTTTTTTTTATGTTATGTTATGTTATTTATTTATTTATTTATTGTCAGAGGACGCTTACGGGAGCGAAAAGGTGTTTTCTCTGCTGTCCTTCCCGAGACCCATTTCCAATAGCCGCTGTTTTCCCTCTGCGTTTTGTTCCCAGCCGCGAACAGCCGTCTACACATGCAGAGTGGCAGAAATGCTGGATAAGCTGCTTGTAMAATGCATAAAGGATTAGTGCCACGCTTTGAAAGCACTTTGCAAACTGGGGTGCCTACTTCATACGCAATTTGTGTTCAAGAAATTGCATTGTTTTGACTTGTCTCAAATTGATCCAGCTCGGTTATCTCGTCGCCACTGTAGGCAGCCTTGGAAACATGTATCTGACCTGAGCGAGCTCAGTCTTGTCAGTGGGCCATTCCGTGACCATGAAGAGCACCTGGATTTGTACAGTGTCCCGTGGAGAGTCAGAGCAGTCTCTGAAGGCTGGAAACAGCTGCACATCTAACTGAAAATAATTCAGTTTAAAGCTCTTTTCCAGCATCTCTGCATGTCTCCGTGATCTTTTGAAAACCATGCTGAAAGCTAAAATCATAAGCAGAAAATGAATGTATAAGTGCTTATTTACACAAGTGACTCTCACTGTGCTTTCAAAGCTCTCCCTAAAACTGGTCTTGAGTTACTTTTTTTTTTTTTTCAGCATCTCCTGCTATCACCCTCTTGAGCCACTGGAGCAGCCAGCCGTTTYCCTTCCTCTTTTTGCTGCCTTTTCACATCTTCATCCTCGTTTCAATGTCTCTAACATCCARCACCTTTCTCACTTAACCACTCCTGATCCATTTCCTGATTTAGCTGGCACATTCTTTTTTTTTTTAATTCTTCTTTTTTTCATTTGGTGGTATTTGTGGAATAAATGCACCAGAGTCACTTCTAAGCTGAATGAGTGTTGTGAAGGCTGACTGTACTCCAGCTGGAGGAGTGATTTTTACAGTTTCAGACTTTTTCAGATTATGATTTGCAGGAGGGTAAGTTTTGCAGTACCAGCTGGCTTCACTCTCAAGGCATAAGGGTCATTGACAAAATTGGGTTAACCCCATAGTATTCTCAGACCTGTGGATTTAAAGTCTTTTCAGTCAGTTCTGCATTTTCTGCATTTCCCATTCTGTGATCYGTAAGGGAGCAATGTTTGGCTAAATGCACTGTTGATTTTCATTAGAAWCTGCTTCCAACTAACATAGCATTAACTTTTATCCCAAAGTGCTTGTTACTTGCACGGTTACCTGCTAAGTCTCTAAAACTCCTAGGCTGATCCTGACCATCTAGAAATAGATTGCAACTACACCRATATATTTCTCTAACATTTTTGTTAGTACAGCTGTACTAGCTGTATTTGCTACATTTGCTACCACTTACTTAACATCAGAAGTGAAAATCATAGAAATAGCATTAGGATGTACAGAACTCCAGACAACTGCCAATACATTAAACAGAATTACTCTGTAGTACTGTACAAAGTAGGTTTACTGGACAAAGCATCTAAACTGTTTATGGCTGGCAGCATTTTATTTGTACCAGCTCTTTAACATAATTATGATGAACTGTCAATAATGACAAATATGGTGGCTCATCAAAAATGAAGGGATAGAAAGGCAATACTATCCTTCTTGTTTCTATTTTTTCAGGGATTAGAATATCTGAGAAATTAAGAAGAGCACATGCTATCATGCAAGTTTTCCTTAACAGGGAAAAGTAAAAGAAATACATTTCCACAGAAATGTATGTGAATATTAAGAATATTAAACTCTGAGACTGTAATGACTAGCTTGGCAAATTAACTACTGCTTAAATGAAGAAGCAACTGACATGAAATAATCTATATTACAACAAAAGAAAAACATTTAAACTGTATTAGACTGGTGTCCTTAAATAGTCCATGCCAATTAAATAAGGAAAGAAATTCCTTACTGAATTGTATGTAATCCATTACATAAGATTATGCAAACTGCTGTTTACTCTATCTGGATTTTTGTTAATATAAAAAGTAGAAATACTCTCTTTTCTATAGAAAGCTCAGGTCTGTGCAAAACAGGGAAAGTTAGACCGTCATCTAAAGATTCTTCATACTGATGTTCRTTTTATTATATCCTTTACTTCCACTGGATGCCATCCTACTGGCTGTTAAAAATTTTGTGAACCATAGCCAATGGATCTTTTAATTCTGTGTTGGATGTAACTTCGTAATCAATGACTGATAATTCTCTGAGAACATTTTTTGGMGTATCATACACAAAGTGGATAGACTTGGTAACTTGTAATCACCACCAGAATGATTCTGAACATCAGAAACATTTTCTAAATTGTCCCATTACATGTAAAATAAATCATGAGTCAAGATAATAATATCAGAAGATCGTTTTATTAACACCGTCCTGAGACACAGCTCAGGAATGTATATTTTAATTCATTTTATACTCAGTGAATCAATGGGAATTTTGTCATGAGCTTGCAGGTACTTTAGCAAATCTCTTAGATTTATCTATTTACATCTTTCAGTATCTAAGTAGCTTTGAAAAACTGCCCTGTCCGRCTTGCTTTTCCTTTTTTTGAGCCAGTGAAAATTTTCCTACTAACTAGGACAAGTTCAGGATGAATAGAGAGAATAGCAACCTCAGAGTGAGCAATGAGCTACTCATTAGATGCATGAGATGAATTAAAGTCTGAACATTGTTGTCTGTATCTTAAAAGTTACCATAGCAACTTTTTTTCTGTTTTAGCAAAATAAACAACATGTACTTTGAGAAATTCAGAAATTAGGATATTGCAGTTTTGTATCTGGACACAGTTGTATACTAGACAGATGATACAGAAGAATAACACATCTGCCTCAATTTTGTTTTCCTTGGTCTAAATTCATGCCAAAATGGTTTTGAAAGTGGCTGTTCTTTTCAGTGTGATGCATAGCTGTTTTGTCTTTTCTTTTACAGACCTAAGCAATTTCTATGAAATATGGTGCTTCTCTTTCAATTGCAGTGTATTGAAGTTACACCTAATTCTTGAAACAATGTGAACAATATTTATGCTATCACAATAAAACAGTAATAGTAGAAATCATAAACAAAACATGAAAGTTGAGAGCAGAAACCTGTTTTTATGTAGGAGTTTACACTGTAAACCATTCCATCTTTGATCTTAAAGGTGTAAAATGCATAACAATGAAAGAGTGAATCAAATTTATACTAAGAGAGAAAACACTTGGTTGTCTCTTACCGTCCTTACTTATCTGATTTTAAGGAYTTTTAGAAAGAATGAAGTTCAAGCTTTAACTTAGACTAGTTACCAGGTGAAATATGTTATTTTCTAAGATTAAAAATAATATGACATTCAGTAAAACACATTTCCCTCATCCTTCCTATTCAGCATCAAGAAAGGAAATCACAATGTAAATTAAAGTTCTAAAATTAAAGTAGTAGCATGTAATTAACTCAAAGAAAGCTAAAATACACTTAACTGCTGTCTTTTTAGGGAAAGGCTACAAGAAGAAGTGTGGGGATGTTGTTGGAGGTCTGAATGAGCAGCTTTTCTGAATTTTTCTGAAATAATTTAGGACACTATTTTCCATACTAATCCAATAGAATGAAGGCAACCAATTTTAGTTTTAAATTCCAGCCACAGTAGGAGTCTGGATCAGAATCACCCAGGAAGCTTAGATAAGATCAGTTGTAAACAAAAATGTCATTTTTTTTGTTACTGGAAAAGGTATGAGTTTCTTCAAAGGAGGTGATAACTGACCATTCGTTGTTTATGTTGTTGCACAGAAATCATTGCAGGAAAGCCTTTCAAGTCTGGATAAAATTCATTTCCAGACAAAATGTGTGACCTCAAGAAGAAATGCAGTGATTCACTCATSTGTGCTTTTCTGCAAATGTGGCCGTATAATACAAACAAAACTCTCATCTGGGTTGAAGGAATCCCCCACTATGTACTGACTTCAAATTGCCCTGATAAACTGTCCAGTTAAAAATAGCTAGAATAAAAAAATCACACTGTGAAGTAGAGGAGGGCCAGGGAGAGATCTCAAGGACTGGACACCTGACTGTCGATAGACCACTTGTTCAGTCCTTACCTCTGTTCAAGACTGTTCAAAATAGCTCCAAAACAAGTCTGTTACAGAGTGGCCAGCCCTAAGCAGTATCAGTGAAAGTTGTACCTGGGAATCTCTACAGGGGTTAGAGAGGAAATCACTTCTATTTCCAAGACTACAACAGTTCCTTTGAGGGGACTTTCACTAAACTGCCTAGGTAAGAAATTAATATCCGAGTAAATAAACAAGAGTTAGCATTTAGTTACCATGTACCTCAAGAGGTGGGACTTCTGCTTATGAGGATGACTGGAAGCTATTCAGATGTCTGTAGTTTGAAGTTCATCGTTCAGATATTCAAAGGCTTTCTACAGATCTGCATAATGTCCACCTTCTTCTGTTACGTGAATAAAATGTACAAAAATCTTATGTGAGCAAATAGGTCTTCACTGATCACACATTTGAGTAAATTCTTACTTCTCAGGAATGTTGGATTGTGGAAGAAAAAACTAAATTTGGTCATTTTCTCTTGGAGGTTGATGTACATTTCTCTATGGAAATAGTTGGGTAGCTTGTTACCTCTCAACATTGAGAAGGGCAGAGTAGTCTCTTTTCTCAGGTCAGCAAAGCCTGAAGTTGCTACCTTCAGGTAGGTCTGAGGACTGACAGTCCTAYTGGTCACCATGTTTTTGGTAGCAGGCATTTGGAGGTCCAGAACATAGCTTAATGAACATCATTCTTTTAAATCAGTATAGCTGCTTGCTGATACTACTACTTTAATTACATCTTTCCGTATAGTGCTGAAGGGTTTGTGTTTCTACACAGACATTCTGGAGTTAACTGTAGATGCATGTTTTCTTAGTGGCTCCTCAAATGCAGTCCTTATCCTGAAAACATGCACATATTATTGTTGATCTTGCATGTTTTCTTGTATAGTCTGGTCTCCACTAGTTAAGAAAATRTGATCAAGGAGTAATACCTGCTTCTCCCTTTACAAGGTAGACTCAAATGATGAGTGTCAGTTTTACTTCCATCTATATTTAGTGCTAGAGAATCATACATTGTTAGCCAAAGGAAAACAAGAATTCTGCCTTATGCTGTGGCCTTAAAACCTGACTTTGTTATTGACATTACCAAGATGATCTGGCTTCAAAATCCTTCATTCCATTCCAGACATGTTTTGCATTACTTCAGCACACTGGGGAGTCTAGGCTTAAAGGCCAAAGTGGATTCTTTGCTCAGGTGAACTACCACAAATAAAATAATCTTTTAACATAACCCCTGCAGGTTATGACTTACAGCGTCCAAGCCTTCTAAAAATGACAGATCATGCTGTTGCTGGATGATGGATTCTTTTGTAAAGTTGGCGGTACTTTTTTCTTCCAAATGCATTAGAACTTTTTTTTTCTATCTTTCTTTTTTTTTCTCCACCATCTGGAATCTATTTTGTTTTCTAAATGCTCAGATTTTGTATGACATCTTCCAAAGTTTCTGGTCCTTCAGCCCAGCAGCCTTGGTAGCTGTAGGTACCACTCTCGTGCCTATCTTGCCCAGTCCTGCGCCCCATGACACCACTCCACTTGTAGCTSCTAATAATTGAGCACCTTGCTTGCTTACAAGTCTTACAATAGAACTTTGTAGATTCTTTAGTACTCTGGCAAATCTTTGTTCACAGGTCAAACTTCCATTCTCTGAAGTGGACCTCTTTGCTCCTAACGGCAATCTTTTTTTTTTTTTTTTTTTTTTTTTTTCTCCAGGAAATGCAGTATTCTTGTCTTAAGAGGAACTCTTCGAAGCTACTTCCTGCTCCAAAATACATTTTGATTTCTCCAGGGAAATGTTCTCCCTAACTTGTTTTTAGCTCTCTCCCCATCCTTGACCTTTATGTATCATTTTTCAATGGCCTTCACTTTGTGGCCCTTCCTTCTTTTTCTGCTGTGGTAGAGAAAGGTACCCATTTCTTCTTCTCTTGAGCATCCAGGTCGGCATTGTTTTGTTCTCCCCAGTACTGAACAGAAATGAAATTCTTTCAGCACCTCCCACTTGCTTTTTGAGTTGGAGACTTTCTGTTACTGGCATTAATTTTTCTAAGTAAGCTTAGAAGTAAACTTATTTTTTTTCCTTGGTTTCATGGGTATAAATGTAGTCTGCCAGAGTCTGCTCTATYTCCTTTCCTCATTAAATGTTTTCTGAAGCTGCTCCTTTCACTCTTCACTGATCTTTTTAGCTTCTTACCAAGGCATCAATATTCTGCCTCTGGCATATCTCTTCCTGCAATATCTTATGTACTTTCTGTAGGCTTGACCTCATCTACTGAAATCTTTACCTAGAAGAATTTGAACTTTCCTGAAAGCCACAGCCATCAAATTCTGTTTTTTTTGTTTTGTTTTTGTGTTTTTTTTCCCCCTCTGGGCAACCTTCTGGTTCTTCTCCAGCTCTTCCACTTCTAAGCTTCTGAGTATGACATGAATCTAATATAAGGCCCAGAGAGATCTCCATATTCACAGATTCACAGGTAAAAACTGTGATTTGGCGTTGTTCTAACAAAATTGGTACTCAGACCTTGCTGTTGTCCTCTCATCTTTGATTGCATCGTGGGGATTCCTTCACAGACTGGATTTGCTGATTCCAGGCTTTTTTATACTGTTTCATATTTTACCTCTGGAAACTTGCTCTCACATGTTCCTTTTCTGTTTGCAGCTGCTTGAACCTCTTCTGAGTCCTCTACAGAGGTAACTTTTATCTTGAAGTGCTTGATAGATAGTGCTTGATTGACAGTGTTCTCCTTATAGACATATTTATAGTTTTTTCACCATAGTTGGGTACAGGCCATGGTTCTGCAGTATGTGGGCACTCCACCGAAACTTCAGCTTTAGGTTACAGAGCAGAGGAAAGACTCTATATACAAGTGTGAAAGGGTTATGAAGATAGTTCCAAATGTAGCTCCAGCCCAAATGTCTTTCTAGACAGTCTTTTTAGAGACTGCTCAGGGAATAAATTCTCCAGAGTTTTTCACCTGCAGATATTCAGAAAGTTCTTAAAGTTCTTAAATATTCAACATCTTGAAAAATGACAAGTAGATATTGTTTTCAAGATTCTTATCTCTTGCCTCATTCTAAGCATTCCCAGTTTTGATAATTATCTATTTCTCATTCTCAGTCATCTCCCATTCTTCTGGTGTCCYACAAATTCCACTCTAGCATATTTTAGTCTCCCTATATTCTTTGCTCTGCATGCCAGAACAAATGGTTCAAGAATTTAYTCCTGTGCCCTTTGTGCTTTTTCTCTGGTGCATTTGTGCCATTTCTAGGTAATTGTCTTTTAGAATATGACCTCATAAAATGTGCAAAATAAATGAACAGAAATTCACAGTATTACATTACTTCATGCTAGTTGGAGTGCACATGCAGTTTGGATAAGCAACTAGAACTCCAGGTGCTTTTTGGAAGCMGCTTTAACCCACTGAAAACTCAGGTTGTGACCATTTCTACAATATTTTCTTTTTTACCTTAGGACTAGAATTGTACAATAGTCATCTGTCACTCAGTTCTTCATCACTTGTGTTTCTGATTGGAATTAGATTTTCTTCATTAGTTGATGAAGGAAAACAAGTGCAAATATTGCAGCTTCCAAAAGGCTCATTCAAACTGGGCTGAAGTGTCAGAGAGAGTTTCATTATATCTGAGCCATTTCCCTTATTTTTGTTCATTGTCAGCMGAATGAACTTGTTCCTATTATGTAAAAAATAAAGCACCAAAGTTATATTTTTAGGTTAAATATAGGAGAATGATAACCCATTAGCCCCTGTTCTCATTACAGATGTGTTGCCTGCCTTCTGTAATGACGTGAATGAGGATCGCTGCTTCCTCTATTTTAGACACAGAATGCCCTTGCAAACACGACACTTTATTTTAGTGGGAATTTCCTGGTTAAATACAAGTTACATCCCTCAGACATGATTCCTGTGCCTTCAGATTGATGCAGCCCTTCCTTTGAATCACTGGACTGAAATGCACATTTCTTTCATACTTGTGTTATGCCAGAAGTCCAGATGCAAAGGGCAAATAGCCATGAGAATTAGGGCAAAGAAGATAAGACACCATAATATTTAAGAATGCAATTGTAGTTTTCTCTTCTGTGTGATAGTTTTTGTAGTAACATCTAATTTGCCAAAAATATCTTATTACAATGTTAAAAGTAGTTCCTACTAAATTTGCACACCTTTTTTGTATTAATAAATGTGTGGAGGGGCAGACTTGCTGCTGCTTGTTGATGGTATAGGGTAGATAATGTTAGTTAACAGTGTTTTTTTTACTTGAGATCAGAAATAAGCCTTCCAGTGTATCTCTGTGCTTGCCTTCACTGTTAAAAAGAGACAGTCCATTCCCTTTTTCATAYTTTTTTGCAGTTACTGTTTTAAGATTTATGTTGCCTTTATCCTATCTAACATTGTAGATCCCAACAAGCTTAGTAGGCCAAACATGAAACCAATAGGTATGTTTCTTACCTTTGGAATGAAAAAGAAGAGAACAGCTAGAGAAATGGATTCCTTCCCCAACTTTTTTTATGTTACCCGAAAATCTGTAGCTCTGTGTTTCTTACCATGTATCAGCAGCTGAGTGATGAATGTGTTCTTAAGGATGTGAGTGGAACATGGTTTTTAAGGACTTTATATCCCGCTTGCTGCCTCCCATTTGATAGGTGATCTRCCTCAATAGCATGTCAGTCTTAAGCACCAGGAACAGCTATGAATCTAAATACCATTGTGCAAGAGCAAGATTTGGCAAAGAGTGATTYTGTGTATGTCTTACTAATTGTAGGGTGGGTGAAATTCACCACTCTTCAGAGAATCCACGCACCACTGTAGATATATCTGTGCTAGTCATAAAACAGCTGTGGCATGGGCTTAATACTACCTAATGACAATTAATGCTGTTTAATTGTTAAAACCCTGCCTGGTGTGGTTTTGTTCTGTGCCAGCTGTTGCTGTCCAGGTAATGCCTGCGTATGTTATAGTGTGTAATATATGACAGGGACAGTTCCCAGCAAGAAATCTGGACACAAGCATCTTGTTCTGTGCATGTGGGGAAGGGTTGAGACATRTGCAAGTAACACTGTGCCCTGCCACTGTTCCTCAGTGATGCCTGGCTAGTTGTATTTACTGATAGGGACATAGCCTGTAAGTTCCAAGGAAGCCTTGAAGACTGGATTATAGTGGCTCGCCRGCTTGCTTTCTGCGCAAGGAGGACAGATATTCTGTTAGTGAGCCACTAACCTCAAGTATAGGCAGGTGCTGCTGAGTCAGAGCTGGATCCACTTGTGATATAGAAACCAGAGAAAACAAGCAGCTGATKGAAAGGGGTCATCTGGCAAAAACAGAAGGGTTTTAGTCTGAAYTGGGAGAAAATTGGCAGTTGTGGAGCAGGGAAGAATAAAAGCCCATCCCTTGTTACATCTAGGTCAGTGTCTAGAGCTATTTAAATAGGTCTCTGCGGTTGGCCATAAGATTTTTGTAGAGTGTTGTGTTGTATCTCAAAGAATCTGAGGCAAATGAGGCCTGCAATGTGATTAGGCAACAGTGGACAGAATTCTGTCTTTATGAAGCTCTATTTTTCTTGATCTCCTGTTTTCCCAACAAAAAACATTCTGGAGGTTGTACTCTGCCTAAAAGTCATCTCTGAGCTAGACATCTGCATGATAGATGCTAAGCCTGATGTAGTTACCATAATTTTTCTTCATATGAATTRTATCAGGTGTCTCTGGAGCTGATTAATTGTATATAGAGATTAGGACATATKATTACTCTGAGGAATTTTCTTCTGGACAATCTACTATTCTCTCTCCTTTGACTCTGATGAGACTATAGTTACTAGCTCAGTTTTAATTATCAGACTTCTAGATGTTTAAAATTAGGTGACATACATTGAGTGTCTGAGTTTTAGCTGCAGGAATGTTCAGCTAACACAGGTATATGTAAAATAAAATTTAAAAACTAACTTTTTCCTACATCTGTTAGTTGCTGTTCTTGAGATTCCTCATCTTTCTCTGAGGCTTGTCATATTAATTGTACATCTAGTCAGGAGCAGGTGACGTGATATTACCTCTCTTTGCTATTTATTTCTTCTTAACATCTGTTTCCTAACCAACTACTTCTCTACAGTTAGAGTCACTGGTTAGTCACTTTTTTTCAGGCAGTAGCTTGTTGCATGTCCCAAACTTTCTGCTTCTAAAATCACAGCCAGAGGATAGCACGTGCTTYGATTCAAATGGGTTAATATTCATGATCAAGAGGAAACATTTCCTTTCTCTCTATTTTTGACTTATGGAACTATCCAAAAGCTCAGACCAAAACAAACTTTTTCTTGGCATTGATTCAGATTATTTAAGACCCAGTCCTACTCTTCTGGAAATCAATAACAGCTCTCCCATTGGGCTCCCGGAGGGACATAATAAAGGCCTGAATAATAAATGTCTTTGCTGAATTCAATTTTAATAAAGTTAAAAACAGTGATGCTAAACAAAATAAATCCAACTCCAGTGGTATATTTTCTGGGGAAAAGCCAGGTTTAATAAATATGTCATGAATAAAGGATATGGGATACTGTACACTATGAAGAATTCTGATATTCTGGTATTCTACCATTTTTAGTACTTAAAATGCAATGTTCTCTGATTAACTGAATTTGTAAATGTTGAACACCGAAATGACTAAAACTATTCAGAAGATGTGAAAATGTAAAAAATATTACTTTACAGAAAGTAAGTTGAATGGATTTGATGATATTCAATAATCTACCTTTGTTAGGAATGTAAAAATAACACTGAATAGAGGTTTTGACCTAAAAATTTTAAATTGCTGTGCAAACCATGCAGGTGGTTTGAAAAATAGGGAGCTGGCAAATTTGGACTGATTTAATTCCAATTAATTTAAGAACTTAGCTGAATGATTTAAATCTAGAGATTGTTTTTTCTGGGCCATCTAGATTCAATGAGAAAAGACTAACATCTGAAGAGTTAGATTTGAGCCATGTGAAATATGAAGGACTTTTCTCTCCCGTTGACAACGAAGGAAGTCTAGAGCAATAACGCTCTTTAGATGTCTCTTTGGGCACATGTTTATTAGTAAACTAAACAGTGTGAGAGCATGAGCATCGACATTACTCTGCAGCTGTCAATATTTATGAATTGTTAGCATAGTCCATAGCATAGGTTTAACTGGAGATAGCTACCTGTACACTGTCTGAGCTATCTGTACACTGTACTAACATTCAAGAGTTAGTACAGTTGAGGGACTGTTCCCAACAGGTAGAATGCTAGATGTCATTCTTCTTTGGAAGGTGAAAATATTTATTAGCACCATCTGAAACTATGCCATTTGGCCTCTGAGCTGAGGCCAAAGCCCAAAACTTTACTATTAGGATGTGTGAGCCCCACTGATGAATGGGATGAATTTGTTTGAGCAAATGATTTGCCTCGCCTCGCCTCGCCTCTCCTCTCCTCTCCTCTCCTCTCCTCTCCTCTCCTCTCCTCTCCTCTCCTCTCCTCTCCNAGCTGAGGCCAAAGCCCAAAACTTTACTATTAGGATGTGTGAGCCCCACTGATGAATGGGATGAATTTGTTTGAGCAAATGATTTGCCTCGCCTCACTATGCCTCGCCTCGCCTCGCCTCGCCTCGCCTCGCCTCGCCTCGCCTCGCCTCTCCTCGCCTCTCCTCTCCTCTCCTCTCCTCTCCTCTCCTCTCCTCTCTTCCTTTGAAATCTGGTGAACCTGGGAGCCTTAATAATAGTACAGAGAGCTGAGTAAGACACCTAAGATGATCCCTACTTCTTAAGAAATTGCAACAGTCTCAGTAACCCTGTGATTAAAAATAAACATTTCATGAGCTTCYATATGTACTTCATGGACATGGTATTGAGATTTGAAAAATGCCAACGTTGTTTTAATTCAGTTGTTTGTGGTTGTAAATTCATCCTTTGTATAGATGGCTACATTCTCCCAGGTTTCAAAGAAAGTAATATGGATTACTCCATTGGTGAAGATGGTTTATTCTRAATAACAATAGGTGTAACCTTGGTAGCTTTATTGCAGATATACAGGAACAAATTTCATCTAATCCTGTGGAAGATGAGGACTAGATTTTTTAAATAGAATTACTTAGGACTGAGGTCTCCAAATTCCAAAGGGGGGCTATATGCTAGGAGCTGGCAACGCTTACTGTTTCAACCATCTTTTGGCCTTAGAGCTTTAGCATAGGTTTAGGCAGCCAGTTTTAGAGAGCTATTTTGAAAAGTAGTAACAATAGACAACAACAAATTTGGTGCTTGATGTGCTGTCTAGTGAAATGGGTTCAGCCTCTGGAAAACTGGCTKGAAACCTGGACTTGGTTCCAAATAAAATAAGTTGTTGGCTCTGAGCTAGTGTCTACTGGAGCTTTGTTAATATAATAAATCCACATTACAATTTGGCTGCATTTGACACAATGGGCAATGGGTTTGGAAGTACAACATAAAACAACAGGRTATCAAAGGCAAGGACTGAAAGGTATAGCACATTTTATCATGGTGATGGACAAACACAATAAGATCCCCAGATTAAGTACTATTGCAGCAAGAATCCCCTGGTGCCATAAAACTATGTAAATAACACTGTCATTTGGGCATTCACTTTTAAATAAACTATTAGAAATTATTAGACCAATGGAAAAACATGGGAATTGGTAATACAAGATATAAAACAACTAGCCCCAGAGTAAGTGACTGCTGATACTATASTGCCTTATTCTCTTCAGGACTTTAGATTTTTTTGAAATAGAGTATTTCACAGCCACAATTATATGTAGCCTATGGAGAAGCATCACAAAGCAGCCAGGACAATTGCCTTTGTGTTCTTCAACCTTACATGACTGCTTTCATGTTTCAGAGAATTTCTTTTGAATGACAATCCTGAAGAATCAAATCCTCCTTGAGACAGCATTAGGRTTCCAGAACCCTTGAAAGTCTGTCCAAACTGTTTTGTGGCATTATTTTGTCTGAACAGAGTGGGAATCCCTTGTTTACTCACTGTGTCTGGCTCTGCCAGGGATCTCAGTTGTCTGCTTGTAAGAGCAACAGGATTCCACACCAACCAAAGACAGACCTACATGTTTTATAGTGTGATTTAACATGTAATTACATTGCAATCCTTTCTGAACAGAAATAGATATTTTCAAAATATCTATTACCTAAGAAGTTAGGTAACAACTCTGTCCTGACCTAGGGTGCATTTTTAGCAAATGCTGAGACATCAGCACCAATTGGTATAGGGGACATACAAGGAGAAATCCCTTGAATGTTTTTCTGTCATCAGTTCACTTTAACTGAATAGTGACAGGAGAGAGGAAAAGATACACTGAAGAAAATGATGAAATTGGTGCTTTTGTAAAACCTGACATATAATCACTTTAGAGTGGTTGAAAAATTAAAATAAAAGTTGTAATAATCACAGTACAGAGATCTTTCATTTTCTCACTATAATTTCTACCATCACATACTTTGTTGTCCTAATTTATTACCAATCTCTTTCTCAAAAAAAAAAATCATTTCTTTCAGCTGTACATCAGTGCTTATGAATGACCCCAAATATGATAACCTTAGGCATATGTTGTAGGTTTTCATCTCAAGCAACTGATTCCCAAAGTACAATGACAGGAATTCAAGTTAGTAAGTAACAGGGCCTTTATGTCCCCAGAGATACAACTGTGGAAGTCAAGGGAAATACGATGACGTTGTTAATGTTGTATTTATAACTGTTAGTAGTCCCACCCTCAGCTTCATTGTCTGAAGTGCTACTGTTATTTTCATAAAAAGCACAGCAGGCAATTTCTATTTTATACAAGTGATTTATTTCTACACATGTGAGGAAAAAATATTTTTATTGGCTGTTTGTGCTCTATTAAAAGAATCTTGTCACGATGCTTTATAGTTTAGAATTATTTGATTAGATAAGCTAGTTAATAATTGGACAGCCTTTTGAAGATGTAAGATGCTAGGCATTAATTTTCATCTCACAAAGGCAATGTAACTTTAACCATTGCCTCTATACTGGTAAGTATTTTTGTTAAAGATGGAAAAACTGATGCACAGTTGTTAATGAATTCAAAAAAGCCAGCATGGGAGCTTGCTGTTAGTCGGCTCTTAATTACATCAGCTCCTGATGTGCAGCTAATCTGCTCCTGATTCCTAACATAATTCCAGACATTTGAATCATACCCTTCCAAATTCCATTTAATCAGGTGGATCTTTTTTCTCTTTTCATCTATTTCTTCTATTCTAATCTAATCTAATCTAATCTATTTTCTTTCTTTTACCCTTCCTCTCACTGTGTTCAACAATAATGTGAAAAGGACACTATGGTCACTATAAAATCTTCTGTGAATATAATGTCTTGCTTTAGCATGAGATTGCCTGTTGCTTCTTACAATCCTCTTACTTTGTAAAACAAAAAGAGGTTATAGGAAATACAGTTAGTCTTGCTATTCAGAACATCAACTGAATTAAACAAAATACCTTTCTAAAATCAAACCAACCAAACACAGTTTACTTTATTTATTTTTAAATGTTACAGGATGTTATTTGTTTCTGGATTAGGTATGTGTCTGTCAGTAGATTTTAAGGAATTGTTATTTTCTTGTATTTAAGGCCCAGTCAAAACTAGGAAGTATTTGAGAGAAGCTCATGCCATGAGATCGTCTTGAAGCACAGCTTCGATTAAGTTCAAATGACCTTTAAATAATATTTTGGACATCTGTTGCTTTATCTAAACTTTCAGGAGTTTGTCTATGATTTCCTGTATGAAAACGTTTCATTAAGTACTTTCTTAATTCCAAAGCCTGAAGTGAATGTGACTTGACAGAAACATCACAAATCTTTGTAACATGRTTTTAAAAATCTAACCAGTATAACACTAAGAGAATTCATAGCAAATTGTCTGATTCAATTGTTTATCAACTAAATTGTTGCTTGGAACTCTAGCAGAACAGGGTTCTCATTTTAAGAAGTGTTACAGATCAAGCAACATGTTTCCTTTATGAGACTCTACTAAGAATAAAGAAAATCTGCTTCCATCTCGAAGGACTTTTGTGAACTCTGGTCAGCTGAATTCATGCTAGGATTATAAAATACAGCCGGCCCTTGATCTGATGTGTAGCTGAAGGCCTTGAAGGTTTCTTTGAATGACATCAGAAGAAAAGTTCTTAAGAAATAAGTATGAAACTGAAAAAAAAAGTGTCTAAGGTATTTTAGGTAGGAGTAGGTGAAGACACATCCCATAGGCATCCAAGACTGAATACAGAAAGATCACTTCTGAAAGCCAATAGAGGAAATCCATTAAAAAGTTTTTCTTTTTCACTTGAAACCCTAATCAACCCAGAGAGAGATTTGGCTCTGCCAGAAAACTAAGTTATTATGGAGAAGAAGGAATCTGAAACAGCTGTTGTTTCTGACAGGAAGAGGTAAATCTCGCTGCTATAGAGGCCTAGGGTGCCCTCACTTCAACTATCTTTGTGTGGAAGTTCTTAATAGCTTGGATAAGTTTTCCATCTTTTTTGTTACTGGGGGCAAATCTTAAAGATAGGAAAATGTAATGTAAATGTGGTAGGTGTTCCATATTTTATGTGGGTTTCATTCTGGATTATCAATACCTCCTGCAGGAGCCCCCGCTGTCAGTCTGCTTCTGTCTCCTCATTCTCAATAGGCAGAAGTAGCAAAGGTAAGTGGTTGAAATTTAGCAGGCTCAGGTGGCATGGTAATAGGTGAATAGGAAAAACTGAACAGCTATAGAAGATGTAGCTTGAGGTGTCTTGTCATGATTAACATTTAGAATTTACCCACATTCCTATTCTGTCCCAGCTTCTCTCTTGTACCTAGCCAATTCCTTGTCATCCTTCCTTTGAAAGTCTTATTCCATGAAGCTTCATCTGTTGGCRCAGAAGATGCAGGGAATAGCCTTGAGGTCATGCTCATACTGTTTGAAGGCATTTAAGGGGACGCTTAAATGACATGATGATGCAATTTCATCATATTTGTTTTTCCTGTGCCCAGTAAAAGCTTCTACCCTAAAGAGAAAACAAARGGTTATTTTAGACAAGTCAATGGTGTGAAATTAGTGTCTACACTAGGATTAGGGTTAGTCCCCTAACAAATTTAGATACATGGACAGAATGTAATAGGGAGAAATGCTACTGATCTTGCTAAAATACGTTCATACCATCACTGCAAAGATAAGAACTTAATGGGTACTTTTCCACACATGGTGCAGGATCTGTGAAGCAGTAATAAATTTGCAGTCAGAGAAGAAGTCATAGTGATAAGTTTGGAAAATCTCATAGATCTTTTCTGTGTCCACTGAGATCACACTATTTTATCTAATAAATTCATGGAAACCTTTTTTGTGATCACCAAAAATACCAACATTCCTTTATTTTTTTAGTATTAAAGTCATGCTAAAAGTGAGATATAGCTACCTAAATAAGTCTGAGGGACTTGATTATCCTCCATATTACTAACGGTGATTTGAATATACAATCTTTAGGCAAAAATGTGGCCTAAAGATTTCTGATAGCCCATTTATTATGCAAGACATTTTATCAACATGTTTCTTTTTGTTTCTGCTTTTGAAGCTTTAAATATATTTGACTCAATTTTACTTTCTGTTTGTACTAATATTCTTTACTATTTTTTCCCTGGGTGGTGAATGAAATCCAGAAAGCAGCAGAAGAATTATGAACCCAAAATAATTAGATAATAAGAATTTTTGCAGCAAGAAGAGCAAGTTCAAACATCATCTTAATGCTGGTGAGACTGTGTGCTCCATTCTTTATCCCTCAGAAGCGACTTGAGTTTTTTGTGAGAAGTCCAGGACTCCCACACAGTTTTTATTTTCTGTGATTAACAATTTGCTATCCTCTCTTCAGTAATACAAGAGAGAGGGTACTCCCTTTATCTTCCYGTAGAAATCCTGAATATTTGCTTGTTCCAGATGCACAAAGTGCTTAATAAATTTAGAGCTTCCCTATTTTCAAAATACTCATATATTTCTCTGATCAAAGTACCATAAGGTTGGCTTGATCTTGCAATATCCTGATCACTCTTTTTCTGACCCAGTTAAATGCGTGCTTCAGTGGACTGACTCCCATTTGAACTTCCCAGACAGTATGCAAGGCTAGGCCCTTAGTCATGTTATGCTCATGAGCCCATTTCGAGGCATATAAACATTTGATGGTGCTGTCTTAGCTAAATAACAACAATAAGACAAGCAAAAGAATAAAATGACCAGCTCATGATCTCATCCCAAATGGTCCTCATCAGTGTAAGCTCTCAATACTTGCAAGTCCTATTGCTTTTAATGGAATTGACACTTACTATTTTGAATAAGCCAGCTGCTCTCCACCAATAGCAATAATCCAAAACCAGATCACAGAAGTGGTTGGAGCAATGTTGGGATAAGTTGTAATTTATTCAGGAGAGATAATATAATGAACGGTCTTTATAAATTTGACTTGATTTGATTTCTCTTCCTTCCTTCATTTCTCTTCCTTCCACCTTCCCTCCCTCCTTCCATCGGTCCCTTCCCTTCCCTGCCCCACCTGGCCCTGCCCTGCCCCACCACTTCCCCTGCTCTTCTCCTTCCCCTTCTTCCCCCTTCCTCTTTCCCTTTCCTTTTCCCCTTCCTCTTCCTCTTTCCTCCCTTCCCCTTTCCTCCCTTCCCCTTTTCCCATTCCCCTTCCCTTTCCCCTTCCTCTTCCCCTTTCCTCTTCTTCCCCTTTCCTCCCCTTCCCCTTTCCTCCTGTTTCCCTTTTCCCTTTCCACCTTCTCTTTTTCCCTTCTCCTTTCCCCTTTCCCCTTTTCCCTTCCCCTTTCCTCTTTTCTCTTTTAAGATGCTAAACTATAATACTGTCTTTCTTGCCCATGTTTGTCTGGCTTCCAAAGAACTGCTAAGAAAGGACTAGATTTCTGTAAGGGATTAATTGTCAAATGAGAGCCTAACAGATGGACACGAGCATGTTATGACTAGAGAACAAAACAATGGAGTTTTTATCCAGCTTTCTTTCATGGCCTGAAAGAAAAATCAATAGGAATTTGCCAGCAAAATCCTGGGGCAAACTGCATGAGATTTTTATGCTTTTACCTATCATGCACATTGCTTTTATTATTGCATTGACCGAGCAAAGTTTACTGGTTATTGATCCAGTAGAGAAAACAGTAGAAAAGAGGCAAGTTTTGGGGTGTCTGAAACTCACTTCAAATTGCTTCTCTGTCTGCTGTGCTTCCCAAGATGGTGTGTTCCACTCATGTTGTAATCTAACTCCAAAGACACTTAAGTCCTGCTTGTCAGTAGAAGCAATTCTGTATTTTTCAGGAAGTGGTTTTCATTGGAAAAAGACAATTGAAACTAAAATTCCTTGTACTGGTGTGCTGTGTAAGTTTAAGGTTTCATAAGAAAAGATTTCACAAACCCAAGATAGAATCATTCTTGGCATGGATTTTGGCATGTAACACAAGTGATTCTGTTTTGTCCAAGGTATTTAAACAGGGCCAGTTCAGTTCATCTGCAGCTGTTTTGCACCTTCTAGTTAGTAGTTTGGAAAGAACTCCTGACTTTGAGAGGTTAGGTCAGATAGGAGCTCTTTGTCCAGTGGCATGGGACTATTCATATCCTTCTTTTGTTGCTATCTGCCGTAAAGAGAAAAGAGGCAAGACACTAGAGGAAAAAGTCTGGTGTGGTTAATAAGAGCTAGATCACATCTCAGGAGTTAGGTGACTAACGAAGAGTTTATGGAGAGGAAATGATACGCATGCAAATAAGACTGCACCCAGGTATCACATAGTTTGGAATATTTTAATACCTTAGAAAATTCCCTCTGTGACTTCCATGTTTCTAACTATGTGTAGAATTGCTCTGAGCTGAGCATTTGAGCCTAGCGGAGTAGAGAATATTCCTTTGCCTATCTTCCCTGATAGGCCTGACACAGTAAAAGTGTTTTGGACACATATGACACTGACAGTGACTAAATGATGATGACTTTTACACAACAGCTTAATGGGCTTTAGCACCAGCTACCAGGACTTTTTCCGTGATTAACTTTATATAGACATCGAGTAATCTGCTTAAAATATGATGGGAACAGGAACTAGAAATCTGGCTGTTTTGACACTGACCATTTGCTCTGACCATTTAGCTAGACCATCATGCTCATAGAGACACCTAATAGGTCATAGAGACCTAAAGGTCTGGCTGCATAGAGGAAGTTTTTGTGTATTATTTTGCTTGTTCAAGGAGTCCAAATGGCAGAAGGAAAGACTTCAGCTCTGAGGAGCAGCATTCTGAATACCGAGAGAGTTAGCAACACAGTAAACAATTTTATTCATTCTCCATTTTGTTGACTACCGTAGAACTGATTTTAGTAAGGACCAAAATAAAGAACTGATGTGCCAACTCCGGAAAGTATTTTCCCAGCCTACAGCTGAATTGGAACTCTCTATCCAAAGTAGAGGACAGCTAGCTGCCAAATAGTATATACTTTGTAATAACATTCTGAGGTTTTTAAACCCTTATGTCATAAGAGATATTATATTTCTATTTTTAGTAAGTCTCAGAAATCTTGTGAAATCTCATAATAAACATTTGATATGTTAGAAATTGTTTCAGGCCTGTCAATTTAAGGTAGTTATTCTTTCTAAATGTTAACTAACTGCAAGGTTAAACATTTCGGAATAATAATAGAACAGAAATATTTTTTACCCATCAGAAATGGCTGTGATTGTTTTGTTACACTTTTTCTTTTTCATTTGAAATTCTCTCACAGATTGCCAGGTCTTACTTCAAGATGCACTGCAGATGTTATAGCTATTATTATTTTTCTACATAAGCTGAGGTCCACCAGATAAAACAAAGTATGCAAACAAAGCTGTATGTAAGTGGGTTTTCATTTTGGGTTTGTGAGTTTGAAACTGCAAAGTTTGTGAGTTTGAAAGTGCTCTCAGCAAAAATAATAAAAAAGGCATTTGATTTTTTTTCTGTATAAAGCAAGCTGGGATATGGAGAGAAGGAAGCAATGAGAAAGAGGAAAAAGGGAAAGAGTAAAAGAGAGGTGAAAGCCCMAAGGGATTGTTGGAGTCCATATGGAGTCCCATATGAGACATGCTCATTTATTATATGAAAGTCTAAAGAGAAACATCTGAAAGCTCTAGAGCAATGGCAGGTTGAAGTAAAAACAACTCCTGCAGATACTGGATCATAGAACTGCATTTCAAATACATAGTGAATTAAATAACTTGAAAAGTGTTCCCACCCAAATTCTGTTTCAGACATATGTGCAGCTGAAACAATTGTAAAAACCTTGAGAATGCAGCAGAATGTATGGATTCCATGGCCCAACAGCATGTTTCTAGGTGAAAAATAGTAAGCTGCGTATTTCAAAAAGTCCTCTAAGAATTTGACAATCTATTGACCTAAGAAGAAAGTCAGATATTGGGACATATTGTGATTTCTAGGATTTGCTTTCTTCTTTTCTTAGTAAGTTTCTTATTTTCAAACTTGCAGCCAAATTGGATTTTAACCATCATAAATTACACCTTATTCTACAATAAGCCTTCGGAAGAGCACAGACAAAAGAAATTACTGTTCTTATAGACCTAAGAACCATTCCTACCTATTTTATGATCTAGCACAGATATAGCCTCTGGRCCTAAGCATTCATTGCATGGCAGTGTGCTCAGAGCAAAGGCACACTTAGGTGGACTCTTGATCCACATAATAGACATATATATTTACACCTGTATGTAGGACAGTCTGAAAGTGAAGCACATTCCCATACTGCTTTTAAGATGATTGTATCAAAGTTGTGCCACCAAGGAATCCTTACAAGCTGAAATGCTTTACAGCACTTAATTGGGTTTGCAAAATCAGATTGGTAGAGAAAAAGACAATCACATTCTTAGACCTTTGTGAAATCAGGCCATTAAGTTGTTCCAACTTCTATTACGACTTTATTATCTCAGTTTTAGACTACCCTAGGAAAACCATACGCTATTAAGTTAACACTGTGGATTGCCTATGAAATACATCTCCTATGAAAGATGAGCAAAAGAATACAAACTAAAATGAAGTCTGTAATTCTCAAAATTTTGAAAAGCAGAGCTCCTTTTTGAGCTCATTTTTCTCTAACCTTTGGCTGCCTAACTACATTTAATTGCTGACTGAGTTTGAAGCCCTGCTAAGCTGGAGGGTTAAGTGACAAATGTAGAAACTGGTAACAATATTCTGTCTCCTGGAGTACTTGATTTGCTGCTGACTATAAGTTGGCATTGTATATTTGTATCAGTTTTCTTGAGAATTTTATTTTTTATGTATGTAGCTAATTTGATCAGCTTATTCATTAAAAACAACTAAAAACTGTGATCCATGGACTAAAAAAAAACTGAATTAAAATGTTGCTTGTTCCTGTGTCACATTATGCAAAACAATGCTAAAGTCCCACAGCTTTAAAAAAGTCATTACCTGGTCACAGGGGCATTCAGATAATCAAATATCTGATGAACTGGTGTACTCTCAAGGGTTTCTTTGAGACAGACTGACACATGAAAGAAAAAGTTTTTTAATAACAGCAATGTCCTTGTCAAATGTAATGGATGGGAATTGCCATTTCATTTAGTTTGGCTATGGAACCAGGCATAGTCGCTCAGGAATGTGATCTTAAAGAGACTTTTATGTGCTTCCATGTCTTGCTAAAGAAAGACATTTTGTCTCTCTAGGTTTACCAGAGTCTTTGCATCTTATATGCCTATCTTTTACCCTGCTGCAGATCTAACTTTTAACTTTGGATTAATAGTGCAGCTTTATCTTCTTGACTGCTGCTTTTATACTTCTGTTTATCCTCCTGATAAAATAACAGTAACATGTAGATGTAACATAGTTCAAAATGGAAGGAAGGAAAGAAGGAGAGGAAATACATTTCTCCTAGAAAACTTTTGAGCAACTGTTCCCCCACAGTGATCATTATTTGATTAATTCTCCAAAATACTTTTATAAAACTAGAAACTTACTGAATTCTTGTGCATGTCTTTCAGAAAGCATATATTTGGCCAAATCAGTTTGTACATACTACCCAAATAATCCAGCTATAATCTCCCTTTAATTAGTCAACCAAGCTGGGCTTATACTGCTATGCCCAAGCAGTGCCAAGCAACCGGGACATCACAGAGGATCTGGCCATCTGCGTGCTGGAAAGCCAGTAAATGTGGTGCAACTCTTCCCCGGGTGTCTTGGAATGTTATTGCTTGGCACAGCTTAAAAAATACCACTTGAGAAAGAAAAAAAGAAGTGTGATTTAGGGCCAGATTCACTGACACATTCCAGTTGCTTTGTGCTTGTCTGGTGATAGAAAACAGCAGTAAACTAACAAGCTAAAGTGGATTTATGATTGCTTTGCATATCTGACATGGCACAGGGCTATTAGAGCATACCAAAGGGAGTGCTCTCTTCTTTAATGATGGGCTAGAGATAAAACAAGAGGGTATTTGCTCTTGCTTGTAATAAAATTCCTGGTGTTATGAGATAAAATAGTAAATTCAAATTTAATCATACATTTGCAGTATTGCAGTATTGATTAAATTGTTAATTCTGAACTGATGCTAAGACAGCAGAAATGTTACCTGGAGACTAAAATGACAATCAGGTGAAATAGCAACCCACAACTACAAGAAATATTTGAGAACTACAAGAAATAATTGAGAGTTTTTTCTAAGGAAAGATTGTGTTTATCACATGGTAGATAGCACTCAGTAAGGGGTTCGTGCATTCTGCTCATGTAACTTCAACAGATCTAACCTAAATGAAAGACCATTGCTATCAAGAAGGAATGCTACCAATGTCACGCACAGCAGATACATTCAAGTATGTCTGACATGACATAAAAGGTTTCACTGAGCCACAGCAGTGTGAATTGCACAGTGGAGGGCCTTTGTCACCTCGATTGAGGAATGTCTTAGACGTTCAATTGGCCTTGACATCGCTGACGTGATGATAAGTGTGCACAAATATTTCACCAAGCACCAATTATTTAGAAAATGAAATGCATGTATGTTTTTTCAGGCAATGAGTTTCTCATGGCTAGCTTCAGTGTATACGCATCAAACAATGCTGTCAAAATTCCCTGTTAAGGTTTTTCTTCACTGAATTTGGAGTGTTTTCCTTCCTGACAATGTTGCTGCTAACTGAGAATCATAGATTCATGTATCAAGAGTTTTATACTCTGAAATATGGCTTTTGCATGACGTTTGCATAGTCCCCTAGGAAACAGTCAAGTACTCAGACTCTGTGCAGATATGCAGAGCTATTCTTTTGGCAGCTGGATGAAGTTAGCCCTTCCAAATGAGAATGTATTTGATTTAAATGTTTCTCAAAAGTAGAAGGAACAAGGACATTCTGTGAGAAACCAAACTGAAGTTGTACTGTATGGGTATCATTATTACTTATGTACCCAGGAAGTGAATAAGTGTGAATGATATCTGGTGGGTAACAACTGTAATCCAAGCAGGAAGGAGAAGGTGGTGTGATTGCATCCTCAACTGTATTCACTTGGGTCACTCAGCTCTCTCTCTGTCTATATGCTGTCAGACACATGGATATATTTTTGACACTGATGCTAGTTAGATTATTATTAGCTGAGTGGCATGCCAACTCTTTCCTCTGAACTTCTTGCTCAAGTAAGAACTATTTACATAAGTAGATGTCTCCAGATGAAACCCAGAGTTGTTTGTTGTATTTTTCTGGTGGCCGACTCCGCTAGTAACTAAAATCAAATGAACTTTAAACCCTAAGACTCTCATTTGAGCATAGTTGTCCCTAAGAAGGCCTTAACTATTAGATTTCAGTTTTTATGGCATCCTTTAAATTTGTCTAATTCAACATTTAAAAAGTTAACTGTCAAATTGTTTCACGAAAACTGAATAAACTTTAAAGAAATTTGTAGTTGACAAATATTATTTAATCAGCAATTCTTGGAAGCAATAAATACCTCTTATCTCCTATGAAAATATAAATAGAAATATCTCCAGGCCTATTCATTGTGAAATAGCTGAGTGGTATGATGTACATAAACATCCACAGCATTTTTGGCCTGTTCTCCAGGACCTTCTCTGTCTTGTCAGAATGTTCAGGGTGATATATCAGCAGTCTAAATGAGAACAGATTGCTGTTGCAGATCATAAAATTTAATTATGGAAGAACTTTAATCTGAGATAAACTTAACTGTCTCTGATGGGAAAATAAGTGACCACCAAAGCAGCCTGGCCACCCAGGCCAGTGCTGATTTTGTTTCAGATACTTTGTTGAAAGCCAGATATAGTGAAATAAATTCTTAATTCTCTGTGTGAGATAAGCTTGTTGTGAAAAATATTTTCAGACTCAGATATTCAACAGATATTCTACACGTTTTTCAGATATAACTGTTGTGGGCTCTTTCTTCAGCTTCCTCCCTCTTTCCTCYTGTAAATACACGCATCTGCATAAAGTTTCCATCATTCCTTCATGAGTCTTGCCACTCCTGCTCACTGAATTGCCACTATACCAAGATCAGCTCTTTGACCGTCATATCCAGTGGACAACTGGATACAAAAAGATCTGTTAGGTCTCCACTGTTGGCCAATAGTATAGATCTGCTTGTAAGAGTAGTATTTGCTGTTTCTGTGAGAAATGTTCTATTACTCGGAGGTTTTGTCATTTGCATTTATGCTAAGTGTTAGCAAGCGACAAACAAAATAGGATTGCAGCTCACAGCTGTGGCTATTTCAGATCTGCTTTTGATTCTGAGAAATCAAGTATTTCCTTCTTCCCAGCAAGCATATGATACTTCATTTAGAGTAGGAAAGTAGAGGATAAATTGCTGTCTGTATCCTGGAAAGGTGTAAGAAGATGAATGATGTAGACTTAAAAGAGTTATGAAAGTAATTAATCTTTGCTTGTGAAAAACTGAGTGGAGCAGGTTTAAGATTCAAATGAAGTATAAATATAATCTGCAATTCTGACCCAAGTGCCTGGAACTGCCATTGCATCAAATTCAGAAGTGGAACTGCACAAAGATAAGTGTGACCAAGCCATGCATAAATGAGTTTTCAAGGTGAAAATATCAAGTGTGATTCAAAATATGCAAGATGAGGCGCCAGTCCCCTGATGTGAATAATCCTGTTTATTTAATTGTGACTGTTCATGTGTAGGAGGATTACTGACAAGCATAAAGACTTCTAAGAGCCAACTGAGCTCTGGTATTAAGCCAGCAAAGATATTGATCATGCTGCATATTTTGATTGACAAGTCAACCATCTCTTTGCTGAAGCAAAATGACTTTAACATGGCATTCAGAGCATTGAGCACATAAAAAACTCTAAGCCATGCTATGCTGACCCATGAAAGTGATTTTAGAAATCATCAGAATAAAAAGAAAAAAGTAAAAAGTGAAATTCTGCATTTCATAGGTCTGTTTTGAGTTTAGACATAAACAAAACCCCACAGTTTTCTAGGTCTCTCTCTTTTTTTTTTCAAGAGGATACAGAGCATTTTCTAGAGGAGGGCTAGGCATTTCCTAGAGAATATCACTGTGAGACACATTACAATGCCATGCATGTAGAAGCTCTCTGTCAGTCAGCAAGAACAGGTTCTGGAAGCAGGATTTACTTATAACCTTCTGTCCAGGCTAGTATATGTTGTTTCTCCCTACAGCCAGTAATGTAATTCATTTCAAAATGCAGCCACTGATCTGTAGCATATATGCCTGTATATCAAAAGCATGGTATTGCAAATTATGCCTTTATGACCAAGTAAAGTTGGGGGATAAGAGCAGAGGAGGCATACACGACTTTGCAAGGGCAGACTGTGAGACCAGAGCTCCCCTCTTCCCACGTCTCAGTGTAAGGCAGCAGTGTGGGACTGCCCCTCAGTCAGTCCGTATGTTCCAGGCCACAGAGATAAAGAAGTTTACTCAAGCTCTTATTGAGTAAACCCCACCATTCTGTGAATCTTTTTGTTTCCCTGAACCTCCCAGTGCTCAGCCTGGGGCAAAGTAGCACACACCACGCAGAGTATAGTGCTGTGCTTAATCGCACAGTTGAGACTATGGAGGAAGAGAACACAGAAAACCTTTATTTTTCTACAGAACTGATACAGTACAGGCAGGCTGTGCACAATAATGCTTCATTTACTGGTTTTCTCCTGTTATTTACCTCTTCTTGACCTTGCAGAACTAGAGGTCATTTAGCTGCATGGTAGCTCTGAGTTCTGAAGTTAACTGTAAGAGACTGCCAATTATTCATTGTTTTCCCACAATTTATCATGGTACTGGAATATGAATCTCTGTAGTGTTCTGAGAGAAGGAGAGATTGTCTAGGGGAATTGCCTTTCCCCTCACTCATAATCACACAGACCAGTTCTCTTTGCATCTGTAACTACATAACATTCCTGTAGCAACTGTTAAGAAAGTGCTCAGTGTATTTCTCACTGTCTGGTAACACAATTTAGCTATGGGAAAACTATGAGGAGGAGACAGCAAGCTATAGCTGGATATCTCTATCTTGATTACCAGACAGGAAGACTTGTTCCATAGGCTTTTCTTTACAGTATAAAACTATATTGTATCTAACAGCTAGAAAGACTTTTTATTTCAGTGAGCTTCTCATTCCATCCAAAAAGGTAATAAAATAACAAAATAATAATAACCCACTCACTGCTGATTCCTGCTGCAATGCACTGAGTAAATCATATAGGAAAGACAGAGAACTGATAAGAAGTCTTCTAGGGCAGATTACTACCGCACAACACTGTTGCAGAGTTTCTGCTTACCCTAGAATCGCCTAAGAACTAAATGATGAATGTTGCTCAGAGGACCCTCTTGATGCCTATAAGATAAACAGGTTAAGAACACTCTTATTCCATATTTGTCTCTGAAAATTATACCTAAGGAAATTTTAACAGGGCTTTTCTTGGGAAAAAAACTTCTATAGAAAGGCAATAGAGACTGTGACTATCCTCCTTTCTCTTTTGTGGGTTTTCTGAAGGAAAGGATGATGTGATTCAAGCTGACTAAGAAATTATCTTTATATTTAAATGTTCTTTCCATTTTAACATGTGTTTAGACTGAACGTTATCTGTAGATGACATATACTGTATGTTATCAACCATCTGTATTCTGGCTGTTTCTCATTTGATGAGTCAGAATGTTTTTTCTGGTAGGCTCTTCACCTGCTAGAGATGAGAATCTTTAATCCTTCTGCTGGAGGAAAAAAACACAGAGCACCAGGCAAAGTAAACCATCCACACATTTATTTTTGACATTATGCATTTTATTTTATATTTAGAACTCTTCTGTTTTGATTCCTACTGCAGAGAGCACATTGGTTAGTGCRCATTGGTAATAATGTCAAGGTCRCAGGTTCAATTCCTGGATGGGCCACTCATTTGAGGGTTGGACTAGATGATCTCCAGAGGTCCCTTCCAACCTTACCAATTCTATGATTCTATGATTCGTGCTTTGCAGTCTGTATTTTTTAGGAAATAGATACTGCAGTCCTAAATATGATAGAGGTTAAGTTTGTCAGGTTTGCCAAAGAATATAATAAGAATATAACTCCCCAGGTCATCTCTGGATCTTGGCTCCAGGACAGTATATGTGTGAGTTTGTGTTTCTGTTTAGTGTGACCTGACTAAATCACTTCACACAAGGTCTATGTGCAATTCTGGAGACAGTTGGCTTCAGAGGTTATTGCCTGTGTGGAAGCATCATGCTGGGTTCTTCCCATGCTAAATGTTCTCTGTACTCCTCAGGCAATCTGGGGAACTCTTGAACCCTTAAACGCTCTCACACACTCCAGAGCATGCAGTGTGTACCCTCAGTTCTCTAATCTTTGGTATGTTGCAATTCAGGGGCTTTGAGCAGAAGAATGCCAAAAAAATAGTAATTATTGGGATCTTCTCAAGGTGAACTCTAAAATTCAGTGGTTTGTTTTTATTTATTGTTTTTCATAGACATTGATTTCTTCCTGATAGCTGTTGACTGGGTACTCTGGTCTCAAGCCAGTCAAAAGTTTAGACCTTGAGTAGTCTCGTTCATTATACTGATAGTGATATAAGTACACAAGTCCTTTTCTGGCTTGACAACAAAATATATCATCCCCTGCTTGGGTGAACACTGATTGTGGCTGTTACCTTTAWTAGAGATCTACTGATTTAAACTTACATAGGACTTGAAATGACCTTGGGATAATTTTCACCAGGGGCCTTTTATTTGGACTGTCATGTAAGTTCTGGTTGTATAGTCTTGATGACCTCACTTGGAAAGTAATTCTTGTGGGAATGTATGTTGCTCAGATCTATGTCCTGCTCATTATAAATACTCTGTGCTTGATTAATCTCTCAGTGATATAAACATATCATTAATGTAAATACATTGCTTTCACTACTCCATTTTTGGATGTATTCTGGTACAAGTGAGTGCAAAATCTGGCCTTCAGGTGATTAATTTTGTGGTATTTAACTTTTGGATCTCAAGCTAGTAGAACTGAAAAAGAATTTTTTTAAGATTTACAGTCTCAGCTATGTTTCAGATGAAGAATGATTCAGATCCTCTTGGTTAATGGGATAAATGTGAACTGAGCCATTCATTTTTATTTGACAGAAAGGCGGGAGGAAGCTCAGTCTTCTTAGGTTTAGGCTGTGTTACATGAGTATACAATAATATGAAAAATTGTGTAGACTAGTTTTTTGCAATAGACCAAACATTTATTTGCCTCTCAATTTTGTAAGGACTTGTCTGATTTTCAGGGCAAAAATGCAAGACCAAAACTGTGCTCTCATGACATATTAAGAGACCATAAAGTCTGTATATAAGAACTTATATTTAGCTATTCAGTTTTTGGTTCTTAAACATGTTTGATTTAAGCTCTGTAGTTTAATGAACACAATAGATAGAGTAAATGAAGAGTAAAAACTATTAATGGTGTAAAAGAAATCCAAAGAATTTTTATGGGACACCTTTCAGAAAAAGTACTGAATGCAACAAGGGCTCGAGGATATATTTCTGAACCTTTTGCACATCATTTAAATTCATTTTTGTCRGTGGCATTGCACCTAATTTTAAGCATAGTGGGTCATTGTACAGAGACATGAAAATACAATGGCTTATATGTTACAGTGAGATTGACTTGCAGGAATGCTGACAATGTCCTCTAGTGTTGGTATTGTCTGGTATAATATGTGAGTTCCAGGTTATATGGTATTGTAATGGTGGTACTTCTGTCCAGTCTCCCATTAATAATTCAAATGYATTGAAACCTGATGTTTTAGCTAATGCATTGATTTAATTTCAACTCCAGATTTGGTCACCTAAATGTATGTGTCTATGGCATAAAAGTATATATGCAATGCAAGGTCCTGCTATAATCAATGAACTCCATGTGGTTAGTGGAGTCTTGAAATCTATTCAGGTCATCAAACACAGAGATACATTCTCTTGCCTGCTAATAGGTGACGAGCATCATTTTTGGCTCAATGATTATCCAGCTGCCAGCTCAGAAGAGCATGAGTTTCCCATACATTGCCARACTTGTGGATATCCCAAGGGATCTCAGATGCCACACCTATCTTTAGCCAAGTGATTTTCCCCCAAGATACCTACTCTAGGATGAGCTGAATAAATCTCTAGACTGCATTCGGCATGATGCAGTTGCTTAAACATCAATATCCAGTTTCATTTCAAACTCTGCACTCTCCTATGTGGTCTTCAGCTGCTACTGTAGAATATTGCAGGTCTTGAGTCATATCCATCATCCTTCTACAGATATTTTAAAATCCTTGGAATCTCAAATGGCACTTGGTGCTTAGGTTCAGGGAAATGGATGGAAAGTGACCTTATTGGCTAAAGCCTGACAGTGAGGTGGATTGAGAACTGTCTGAAAGGCAGAGCTCAGAGGGTCGTCATCAGTGGCGTGGAGTCTAGTTGGAGGCCTGTGGCTAGTGGCGTCCCCCAGGGCTCTGTACTGGGTCCCATCCTGTTCAGCTTCTTCATCAGTGGCGTGGATGAGGGGACAGAGTGCCTTCTTAGCAAGTTTGCTGATGATACCAAGCTGGGAAGAGTGGCTGATACAGCTGAGGGCTATGCTGCCATTCAGAGAGACCTGGACAGGCTGGAGAGCTGGGCAGAGAGGAACCTCCTGAGGTTCAACAAGGGCAAATGCAGGGTCCTGCACCTAGGGAAAAGTAACCCTTTTTTAACTTTTCCTGGGGGAAAAGTACAAGCTGGGGGCTGACCTTCTGGGGTCAGCTGGGGGCTGTGCAGAGAAAGACCTGGGAGTGCTGGTGGATGACAAGTTGACCATGAGCCAGCAATGTGCCCTTGTGGCCAAGAAGGCCAATGGTCTCCTGGGGTGCATTGGGAAGACTGTTGCCAGCAGGTTTAGGGAGGTGATCCTGCTGCGCTACGCAGCCCTGGKGAGGCCTCATCTCGAGTGCTGTGTCCAGTTCTGGGCTCCCCAGGACAAGAGAGACACAGAGCTACTRAAGAGAGTCCAGCATAGGGCTATGAGGATGATCAAAGGGCTGGAGCACCTGCCCTGTGAGGAACAGCTGCAGGAGCTGGGCCTGTTTAGCCTGGGGAAGAGCAGACTGAGGGGGTACTTATACTGTGTATAAGTACCTGAAGGGAGGGTGTCAATGGGACGGGGCCAGACTCTTTTCAGTTGTCCCATGTGACAGGACAAGAGGCAATGGGCAGAAATTGAAGTACAGGAAGTTCTGCCTGACCGTGAGGGGGAATTTCTTCCCTGTGAGAGTGATGGAGCACTGGCACAGGTTGCCCAGAGAGGTTGTGGAGTCTCCTTCTCTGGAGATCTTCAAGGCCCGCCTGGTTGCAACCCTGTCTAACATGCTTTAGGTGACCCTGCTGAGTGGGGAGGTTGGACTAGATGATCTCCAGAGGTCCCTTCCAACCTTACTGATTCTATGATTCTGTGATTCTTCTTGGTCTTCTGCTGCTAATTAGAAAGGTCCTGGTGTCAGATCTGTCAGCCCATGTGGGTTTTAGATACCCTTGAATTTTTAAGATGGCACCAGTTATCTATATTTAGGCAACTGAATTGAACCCTGTGTCTATAATGTGAGCTTATACACCTACTTCACAGATGCACTGTGTTATGCACACTTATATTTAATAGCTTGCCTAGAGCTAAATTCTACCCACGGGCATGTTCATATCGCTTGTAAAATGCTGAGAACTTCAAAAATTATAGTAATTCTTGTTCACATGTACTGCATTGATTATGGCTTCTAGGCATATCTTCTATAATGGGATTTAGTCACAAGGTTTTCTTGAAAAAGAATATTTATATACTGTATTTTTGTATCGATGGATAAAAGTCGCAGTATTGCTAAGCACTTAGCTTTTCTTTGGKGTTAGCTAGTAGAGTAGAACAAAACATTAATTATTAGAATCCTTTACTGTCCTTCTTTTCCAAAGGTAGGAAACCAATGACTCATTTCAGTATGCATTATTTCCTGTATTTCTCCTCATTTGGTTGTTCTGTTTTGACTCGACCGTTGACAAGAAACACTGTCCCTTACAAGGCAAGTAGTGTAATAGGACCCATTGCTCACTCTGAAATKTTTTATAGGAGAAAAAGTAATGAGCCCAAATATTTACATTATGTGGTTTGCATGACGCTAGCTCATTGAACTTCTGGTTGCACCTGAAAAACAAGTTTTTTTAATGTGATTTGATTACAAGACTTAAATCAAACCCTCTTTTCTGGTACATAAGAATAGCTCCTAATGAAATCAGTGGTAGTTYTGTACATATATCCAAGTGTAAAATCTGGCTCCAAAATTTGGCAACCAACTCCTTGTTTTAATGACATGCCTGGATATTTGGTTCCACAGTGGCAGTGGCAACAGCTCTGGCTCCTCCTTTTACTTTTGATTTGCATCTGCTTTATGCAGTTTCTTTCATCTATTCCTCACTAGAAAACAAACTGAAAAATGGTCAGTGATTGCTAAGGAAACCTACTCTACAAGTTTGGACTGAGCAAGAGGTGTTTGGAGCACACAGATTATATCAGTTAGGCAGCATATGTAGGCAGAAAGAAAATTGTTCTATGACTATAAATGATTTCATCAGGCACTAGACATAAATAAGGCTATATCGTTGTTACTGATTTAAAATCTCATGCTCTGTCTTAACCTTATGTGGTATTATTTCTATTTCATGCTATGACTGGTCTCAAGATTAAGGGCCAGAATTATTAAATATTCTAAGTATGTGTGTAACTTCAAACAACTGAAACAGAGATGAGAAAGGAAATATTCTTTGGTATGCTGGTGAACCCTGGCCTAAAAGCTTTAAATTATTTATTGCGTAAGAGGATTCGTTCACATTTTTACAGATCATACTTCTACTGAAGCATCCAAGAAGGTACTTTTGTGTCCCCAATATATTGGTATTAATTTAAGTTTGTAAACAAACTAGGATTTGCAGATTCTGTAACTTGAGTTTGTATACATATGTACACACATCTCTACTCATATCTGCCCATCATGTATACRTATATGAGAAAAATTTATGTATATATATGTATGAGAAAATTACACGCATATACAAAAAACATATATACACACAGAATTATATGACGTATTATATATGTTATATATTGGAATCATATATCCATGTTATATATGGGATGTGACTGACCCCACCTTCTTTGAACTGTATTGAAAGTAAACATCTTGTCTAAGGTAGCTATCCAGGTTCTTCTTAAGGCCAGTGGAAAAGTTCAATATTTTCAGAGGTGTTGTCCAAGATTACTTGCATAAATCATCTKTTGAATGTTCTTTACTGACAATAGAGGAAACTTACCTCAGATCAAATGTCTGTTCTTATCTGGCTAAAATAAGCTAAGATGAATGCTATTCTCAAAAAATCGATCTAGTTCTGCCAAAGCAGATAAGAAATTAGTAATCATTCATTTTCCATGCAATAATATTTTGCATGCTAAAGATCATTCTGATCTTATGCAGAGCACCTTCAGCTGTATGGTGCAAAGTCTTATTGTGCTTCTTATTTCCTCCTGAGAAGA
Organism: Rhea americana; assembly: GCF_003343005.1. Classification (NCBI taxonomy): domain Eukaryota; kingdom Metazoa; phylum Chordata; class Aves; order Rheiformes; family Rheidae; genus Rhea; species Rhea americana. The sequence continues at coordinate 13,598,791 of NW_028186423.1, forward strand.
AGGATTAGTGGACATAATGGTGGGAACCAGCAGAAACTGCCGGAGTTTGTCACTGCTGCAGCTGAGTTAGTATTGGCTCAAATAAGATTTTATTTTTTTTTTTTTTTTTTAGAGTTCTCTCATACAGACACAGGCCAGATGCACGCCAATGCTAACATTAAAAACATGAGTAAAAATTATCCTTGTTGCACTGCACGGTCTTTAAGAGACTGACACGGACATGGATAATTTGACTTTCTTCTCGTATAAATGACTGAGAGAACAAAATTGGCCTACATCTCCCTAGACTCTCCTATGCTTATGAAATAATATAAGCATATTAAYGGACAGGAGAAACCATATAATTTCCCCTCCTTCCCAGACTAAAAGCAGAGGCAKGACAACCCCTGCTTGGTTATGAAATCTCTGTGTTGAAGTGTATGATTTAAGAGTATTATTAGCATTCTGCACAGAGACTATAAAAACAGTAAGCTATAAAATAGTGGCACCAAAAATAAGTAATTTAAGGGCTGCAGCATGGTACTTGTGAGTTGCTGGCTTTCCCTAAAGGACAGCGAATTTATTCAATTATGATTAGTAATTGTTTCAAAAGAGGAAGAATATRTGTTGGGAATAAACTGTAAATTCCCCATACCCAATGAAATCTTCACTCTTTGCCATTGTAGGTCCCTTAAAACATTTTTCTGAGCAGACTGACTGAGTTATTCTTCATGAAGTAGGAACAGAAGAAATTTTTAAAACGGTTTTCTAGTCTGTTTTGATTTCASACTCAGATTAATAGAGCAACAAGTCACACTTCACTTACTTGTTCCTGTTTCTGTGAGGACTATTGCTTAGTTATTTTAAATTGCCACTACTCTATTCCGTACTTCAAAGTATGAGGATAATTTCTTACAGTTATGAATGAATAAACTACCAACTAATCATAAGCTGCCAACTTCTGTGGAGTTTTCTATTTACGTTTACATTTCTCTTTATCATATGAATACTGAGCCTCCAGCTAATGGGTTAATTGTCTAAACTATCTGTTAAAAAAGTATCTTTCTGGTGCTCATTCAACCTGTTAAAAATGATGTGTGGATTTTTTTTAGGTCTTGTCATTCAAATAAATTCTCATTTTGATTTGTGATGTGTAAGGTTCAGTGTTAAAGTTTTTGCAAACCAACATGCTTATATTTTTCAGATGCCAATGGAAACATTTTGTTATGTATAACTTGTCAGAGCTGGGGTTAGAAGTATCTTGAAATCCTTCTAATATCCTTTGCTAGGTTTCCAAATGTGAAAGAAAAATTTTAGCTGTCATAAGGCTTTGAGTATAATGTGAACGAAATGATAGTGTCATGAAGGCAGTATATGGCACAGCTGGTTAAAATGAACAATCCACACCACCAATCCTTTTTTCTTTATTTCTGCAAGTTAGGCTCATTTTCAAGGTAATTGTTGCCAGTCAACCAGAAGGAAACAATGGTTAATGCTGTATCATCTATGTTATATATATGTTTACACACATACATATAAAAATGAAGATATACGTCTTCAAATATGTATATGTATGTGTGTATATATGCGTGTGCGTGTACACACACAAACATACATATATACATAGATATATATGTAGTYATCATACTGGTGCAAACATAGATAAAGATTATGCACATCGATCATTGATTGTAGAAGTTAGCATGAAATAGATACTTCTCTCCAATTTTCTTCTGGGATGAGTTAACTTTTATAAATCTCTGCAGACATCAATCCAAGGAAGAAACAGTAAATCACCTCCATGCAAACACTTGGGAAACACACAAACACAAGGAAATTTCTTGGTCACGGCCATCCAGAAGGACACAGTCCCAGGCTGCTGTCAATATCAAAGTCCTCTCAGGTGTATAAGTTGGCATTTGGAACTGGTGTGTAGTAGAAGAGACAGGCTGCCTTCAAGAATATGACTTCTCTGAGGTAACAGGCTAGGTCCTGGCACTGACACTGGTGCCCCAGTACTGCGACCACTGATAGCATTACYGGGACCCTTTCTGCCCTGCACGAGCCTTGATTAACCTGAACAGGAGATTCACCAGTGTCAATATAGGTAAATTTGGAAAGGTCTTCAAAGCCAGACTGATAGACTGTTTTATACAGCAACAGACAACTTGTATTGTTCTCAGGACACTGTTTGCAAGGCCTGTTCCCAGTCTTCTGGGAAGAGCTAGCTTACATTCTGCTCTGAAGACTACTGGCTAAACTATTTTTTCACATAGGAAATTAGAGGACACTGATCAGTTGCTACYGTAGTAGCTTCAGAAATTTACAGGAGAAATTTCTGCTGTAATTTACAAGCAGAAGTTACAAGTAAAAGATGGAGCTTTACATTATAGCACAGTATAGTATAGTATAATATAGTATAGTATAGCAGAGTATAATATAATATACTGATATGATAACACAATGTGATAGGATTATGAAGCATTGTATTTTTTGCAAAGTATTTGAGAGATTGTACCTTCGAAGGGAGAGACTGCTGAGAGCTGATTTCAGAAGGGAGTTGGAAAATTCATTGAAGGACTCACAAAATGACGAATAAGCTAAATGCTTGATCTTTATTTAGCCTGTGATGCCTTTATGTTGCTAAACTCAGTTTAAGATCTCACTGAAAAAAACAATTGCCATAGGGCATTACTTCCATTACCCTTAGATTTAGATGCCTGTTTTGGAACTGTTGTGTAAGCAGAAAAACAGTAGGAATATCGCTAAAAAAACCTGTGAATTAGTAGGAAAAAGAGGGAGGAAATAAAAAGCAAATTTAAATATAATATGAATCGCAGCAGGAGACAGAAGCGCACTGTAGTAGGAATATGGGATATATTCTTACACAAAAAAAGGGGGRAATTTTAATGACAAGCTATGAAATAGTGTCTATTCTAATGTAAATCACATCTTGAAATTGGTAGCTTTTTATGGAATATATGAGAATGTCAGCAGTTAGGAAATAGTTGAAAAATCTTGCTATGATATCTGTGTCTGGTTTAGTAGGAAAGTGTTGGTATCATCTTATGAGATGTACTGCCATGTTATTATGAAACATTTAAGAAATTTAAAACATTACATGACTCTAATTAAAAAAATAAATKGAAAGTTTAGTGCTGCTGACCATTTTGTGTCACATAATGATCATGCAGGGATTTCTGATCTGGTTCTAAATGAGATGATAGGTGCATCTGAAAGTGCAGTTCAAAACAAAGCTGGTAGCTCAGGTCCTAGCAGCAGTTTACGTATGAACGCATGACATTCCCTCTTGGCCAGGCAAAGCTGAGAACTCTGCAGTTAATTATCTCATGTAATCATCTGGCTAGTGTAGCCTATGGTGTTTTTGGTCTTGACGATTCTTGTTCAGAGTTAGTTCCCCTGGGTGTCTCTGAACATTATACAATATTATACAATACAATACATTATACAATACAAAGTCTCCTTTGGGAATTTTTATTATCTGGTGCACTGAGTTATGACTTATTGTGCTAAGTATGTACAAAACACGTAGAATTCTATGGGCCCTAAAATAATCAGAGTGAATTCTTTAACAAAAGTTAGATTTTTTTTTCTTTCTAATGTCTCTTTAGTATGACTAGAATAACTTACTTTGTTATAACTGTCATTGCCTCAGAATTGAGGAAACTAATGAAGCTCTGTCCAGAAATAACACTGATGAGATTTTGCTTTCTTTTGCGTGATGAAATATGCTTGTACTATGATTTACATTATCTTTCATTTTTTTTCAGTGTTTCAGTGTAGTACTTTTGCCAGGTTACCTGACAAGAACTCAGAATTATTTAGTAGCTGAAGGAATCGATAAAAAAGTTAGCTTTAGCTGTATTTCAAATTCATTTTTCTTTACTGCACTTGCAGAAAACGATAATAAAAAAAAWTTATTATAAAATCTTTTCTTGTTTGTCCATGTATTGCCGCCACTTGAATGAAGGTACAGCGGCCAAGGGTGCATGTAAGGGCTAGAGACCAAATGAACACTTTGGCAAAAGGCTGTGGAACAGGAAATGCCAAGATAGTGTCAGCACAGAAAAAAGTGGCAGGAGAATTCATATGTTTTCATGAATTGTTAACAGGTTTAGTAGTGGGTTAGAAGATGTCAAAACACAGGAAGAAGAATGACTATAAACAAGTGTGGAGTCAATTAGGACCATCACAGAAGTCTGTGAGATGAAAGGGCAGATCCTTAAAGGCCACCAAGATTTAAACATTTACATTTAAATTTAAATATTTAAGAGACTATTAAATTTAATTTAATAGACTTCCAGTGAAGTTGACCCAAGAATGGTGGTGGATACTTGCATAACCAGATTCATCTAGCTGGCACGGCACTGTGGAACAGCAATATACAGACTCRACAGATGTATAGTGTTTGTTGCTTGTTAAGAATGTAGCTAAACTTCTTATATTTTAACAGCTTATTTCCCAAAAGAGATAATAATGTATATTCAAAGGCCAGCTGTTTCACAGGAGAAAAGATTCTGTAAGGATGGAAACCACTTGAATGCAAAACAACACTATATGGTTTCCAGTAGGTCTAAATATAGCTGGCATAAATGGGCACCTAAAACCCATCACAGCAATTTTCTAGCAATCGCTAGCAATTTTCTAAGACTTCTTAACCCTTTACATGCCAATTTTTATCAGGTAGCTCCCTGCTAAGCTGGAATATCTGTGAGCAGTTAAGGAAAGTCTTTGATGAGTGCTTAAAATTTCTTGAGGTATGCCCTTAAACTCTGGCTAAAAATAGACTGTAATACAGCTTTAGGTATCTAGGTACCAGAACTATAAACAGATTTTAAAACGGTAGGAATGATCAATCTGTTTATTGGAAATAATATGTAACAGATAAGAAATCTGTACAGCAATAAAAAAATTAGATGACCTTTGAATTCGTTCAGTTTGAGTAAAGTACTGAATCTTTATCTCCAAAATSCTGTAGCATTCTGATTAGCAGGCTGTATCTATTCTAGGTGGCCCTCTCTTGAAGTTCCATTATGTCACTTCTACAAACATACAYGCTTTGTGGCTTCATATTAAGAGCAGAGGTGAAAATATTCTTATGCATGATGCCTTGTTACTTGGTAGTTTGGACACTGGCTTAGAACACAGGGGAATATAAAGGATTGATCTTCTCAGTATCCTATTTCCTGGGCAAATTCTAGCTATAGTCACCAGACAGTAAAAAGGATGGAAATTACCTTCTCTGATATGCTGCTGTTTGCTATGGAAGACTTGAAGGTTGAAGGAACCTACCTGTTTCATCAAATATCATTGCTCTCTTTAACAGAAGGAGAGATTCAGTTAAAGTAAAGCAATATCATCATCTGAAGACATCTGCAGAATCACAGAATCACAGAATGATGGAGACTGAATTTGCAACAAAGGCAYGTTACTGGCTYATGGCCAACTTGTTGTCCACCAGGACTCTCAGGTCCTTCTCCACAGAGCTGATTTCCAGCAGGTCAGCCCCYGGCTTGTGCTGGAGCTTGATGTTATTCCTCCCTAGGTGCAGGACCCTGCACTTCCCTTTGTTGAACCTTAGGAGATTCCTCTCCACCCAACTCTGCAGCCTGTCCAGGTCTCTTTGTATGGCAGCACAGCCCTCAGGTGTGTCAGTCCCTCCTCCCAGCTTGATATCATCAGCAAACTTGCCAAGAGTGCTGCTCTGTCCCTTCGTCCAGGTCATTGATGAAGAAGTTGAACAGGATGGGACCCAGTACTGAGCCCTGGGGGACGCCACTAGCCACAGGCCTCCATCTGGACTCTGTGCCACTGGTGATGACCCTCGGAGCTCTGCCATTCAGCCACTTCTCAATCCACCTTACTCTCCCCTCATCTAGCCCACGCTTCCTGAGCTTCTCTAGGAGGATGTTATGGGAGACAGTATCAAAAGCCTTGCTGAAGTCAAGGCAGACAGCGTCCACTGCTCTCCCCTCATTCATCCAGCCATTCATGMYATCATAGAAGGCTATCAGATTGGTTAAGCAGGATTTSCCCATGGTGAATCCATGCTGACTACTCCTGATCACCTTCTTTTCCTTCACATGCTTGGAGATGACATCCAGAATGAGCTGTTCCATCACCTTTCCAGGGATGGAGGTGAGGCTGATGGGCCTATAGTTGCCTGGGTCCTCCTTCTTGCCCTTCTTGAAGACTGGAGTGACATTGGCTTTCTTCCAGTCCTCAGGCACCTCTCCTGTTCTCCAGGACCTTTCAAAGATGATGGAGAGCGGCCTGACAACAACATCCACCAGCTCCCTCAGCACTTGTAGGTGCATCCTTTCAGGGCCCATGGATTTGTGGATGTCAGGTTTGCCTAAATGATCTCTAACCTGATCCTCCTTGACCAAGGGAAAGCCTTCCTTTCTCCAGACTTTCTCYCTYATKTCCAGGCTSYRGGATTCCTGAGGGCTGCCCTTAGCAGTGAAGACTGAAGCAAAGAAGGCATTCAGTTATTCTGCCTTCTCTGTACCCTTCATCACCAGGGCACCACCCCATTCAGCAGCGGGCCCACATTTTCCTTAATCTTCCTCTTTCTACTGATGTATTTGAAGAAGCCCTTCTTGTTGTCCTTGACATCCCTTGACAGATTTAATTCCAAATGGGCCTTAACTTTCCTTATTCCATCCCTGCATACACTGACAATGTTCCTATATTCCTCCCAAGTGGCCTGTCCCCTCTTCCACATTTTGTATACTTCCTTCTTCTGTCTGAGTTTTGCCTGGAGCTCCTTGCTCATCCATGCATTTCTCCTACCCCCTTTGCTGGTCTTTTTACTCATAGGAATGCACTGCTCTTGAGCTTAGAGGAAGTGATTTTTGAATATCAACCAGCTCTTTCGGACATCCTTTCCTTCTAGTGCCCTAAMCCGTGGGATTCCTCCAAGTAGTTCCCTGAAGGGGCCAAAGTTTGCTCTCCTAAAGTCCAGGGTTGCGATCCTACTTATTACCCTGCTTCCTCCTTGCAAAATTCTGAACTCTACTAAATTCTTTGCTGAGTCAGTGGAGAGAAAGAAATGCCTTTACTTCAGAATCTCCAATGACTCTTTTAGGAATTTAGGCTATTGTGTTAGTTGACCTGAATAACTCTCTGAAGCCACATACCTGCAATTTCAGTGAAATATTTAACTTGGTAGAATGGGTTCTACACGCAATTTAATCTGCAACAAATCTGAAGAGTGAACAATTGTTAAATCATTTGAGAGGTGGTCTAGGTTTCAGAATTAATTTTCTAGAATCATTTGTTATAGCCACTTTCTGCATAATGGTTCATCAAAATCTTATTCAGAAGACCAAAYCTGAATGTCTATTTGTTCTCTCTTAACAGAGTTTCAGTTCTGTCCTTTTGCCCACTGAGTTCAGCTTCCACAGTCTCAAATTCCACAGAATACTCTCTTATAAGCTTATCTAGATTTACTTCTTAAGGTTACTAGATTTTTCACAGTTAGAAGGTAAAGGCATATGATCCAATACTATGTAGCCAGTTCTCATTTCACACTGCATAAACTAMCAATGTATCTAAGTCTATGTGATCTTTTATTATGTCTCATATTTGTACAATTTAAATGTTGGGGGAGCTTGTGCTTCTTCTAAAAATGCACTAGTAACTATCAAAACATTATTGTTTTGTCAGAAGAAATGCTTTGGCAAGTGACATGATCAGCTTTTGACCTGATTCTTCAACTTACCTATAAATCTCAAACTCCTTAGGAAGTGTTAAAGTACCCATCAAGTCTCCCCTTCAAAAGAATTCACTCTTGGAGGAACAATTATCTATCTGATTGAAGAAACTTTGTTTTTCTCTTGCTGATAATTGTAGATCAAAACTTGAGTAAWGATGTAATTTCCGTACTATCTCATAAAGGCATCACTTCGTCTTATTATTTTTATGCTGTTTTGTGCAAAGTTTCATAAATAAGTACTTCCCAAATCTTTTCCTCTAATGAATATTTCACTGGAACCTCYAGTCTTGCAGATCGGATTCAAACTCAAACAATGTGCTGCCAATTCTGCACTCTTTTTATAAGATTAAACCATGTAGATAATGATGCCTAATAATCAATAGCATTTCATAAAGCTATGCAGAAGTTGTAACACCTTTTCTATGACAAAAACGATGTAATACAAAGTAGCTGAATTTTGGCTATCTGTCAGGAAAGGGGTGGGAAATGCTGACAAATGGCATTTCTTTTGGTTTTTGAAAATAATTTATTTTCTCTGAAAAGAAATCTTTTCAAACAGAAACCCAGWTGTATTCCTACAAAATATGCACCTTCTCTACTAATAGAAAGTTGCTTATGTGGGTGGTCAGAAGACCTTAAATTTTCTATCAAATTCACTATAAACTAAGAAAATCTTAATGMTATGGAATATCCAGGTCTAATGAAGAAATGATATAAATGCATAAATTAGGTATTCGTGATTCTAGATCCACTGAAATCAATAATAAAATCCTGACTTCAGTATGAGACAGAACTTTATCCACGTACAAACTAGTCAAAAAACGGCTGTCTATGATAAAGGGCAGACCAGGTTGCATTCATTTTTCATTCAGCTGATGTGCRAAAGAAACATAATTTACAAGCAAAAGATATGGGAAGAAAATAAGTCAAGAGTGTGGAAGATAAGGAGACTTCCTATCAGATTTGCCCTCCATCTAGAAGACTTTGATTAATTGCTTTTTCCCCTTCTGTTCTTTACTCTCTGTTCTCTTAAATTATGCTAAATTTGCTTGGCCACTGTTTGCCTGACTTTACATGCAATTTGCTTCTTATCTGTGTGCCAAGTGGTTTATATTGTTGATTATATTATTGCTGAACATGATACTAAATGTTTTCCAAAAGRGTGTAACAATAATATGTCATAGTTAGTCAAAATTAATACTTCAGAGAGTTACTCATACATCTATTTAGCATCAATAAAAATACAAGACTTTTATAAAAGTGCCTCCTGAACTTCAATTTACTTGACCAACATCTGTGAAATAAAGACAGACACAATCAAGACAGAAGATACAGTTTTTTTCTATGTACTCTTTCAGATGCAATTTATCAACTTTCTGCTTCTGAGTTAYGGACATTGCTAAAAAACGCCTTTCTTTTCTGTTTGCCTCTCAGTTCTTCCTTTTGGAAGATCTTCAGGTGTTTAATGACAAATTTAACAAGTGGTTATGAAGAGCCCATTAAATTCCAGGTTTATTTCATGAGATTATTCTGTTGTTAATCCATTCCGAAGGAAAGGTCTAAAACCAGGGACTAAGATAGTGGTATAAGGGAATGTATGGGAATTGGCAGGCAGTGAGCTAGCACCCAGTTCTTCTGCCAGCTTGAACTTCTGCAGTTCTCAGCAGGCTAGAACAATGCCAAGACACTGCATGGTGCTAAATTGGATTAAATGKTTAATGAGTTCATGGAGGGATAAAGCAAAATAATCCTTTCACTAATCAGAAGATTCAAATAGCTTATCCTGTTCCTGTAACTTTTCAGTTTATTCTAACAAAATCCTATAGCAAAAGTGCTTTTCAAAATGTGWGTTGGTTTTTGGAGGAAGAAATAGTTAATAACATGCTCAGTATGGATAACAACTTTTCCTACTGTGGTATTTTATACCTCTGGAGATTTCACATACTAAGGAAAACTTACTTGTTCTCTTGGAATAAGACAGGTAACACTGAAACAATATCCAGGCTTCAAGAATATAAAAGGATAAGGACCTAACCTAGGATCTAAGGAATATATGACTTTTATGCCATAATTTTACTGTAACTTATACTAAATAGAGGTTTTGAAAGCCACCAGAAATACCCGAGGTTTTACTTTTTATTGAAGCATTCGCATTACAATTTTCTGAGAGAAGTAACTAAAATCATAGATGAGACCTATTTCACATTACTTTCAATATCTACCATTTATTGCAAAATAATGCTATTTTGCGAGTTAAAAAGTGGACATATTTTAAATATTATTTCCCATATTTAAAACATTTTGTTCRTATAGGTTTCCAGATAAAGTATATGTGTATTTAAACCATGGTCATACTTTTTAAAATGTCTGCTGCAGGTTTATCTCTGCATCCAAACTATCAGTCTTGTATGTAATATTTGCAGTTTGCTTCGTAAGTGATTAATAATCATCAACCATTATGTTTGTTTGAAAAAAAGTGCATTTAGTTAAAAAAAAAAACACTGAATCATTTAACTCTTATCTGGATCTTGGTTGATCTATCACCAACTTGAAAAAAGAGCCTGTTTATTTGCAGATACACATTTCTTTTAATCCAACTTGAAAAAATAATTTAATTTAATTAGCAATAGTAAATTCAAAGGAATTCCTTCCTTCAAAGGAATTACATTCATTTCTCGTTCTCTATTTTTGTCAAGATTGGGGATTTGTTCAGCTCACTTCAGGATGCTGTTCAGTCCAGGATGAGCTGAATAGCTCTGGAGATGCCACTGACTATACAGATTAGGGTCTAATTAGTTTATTGACCTCCAGCTGCCAGCTGATAGCACTGGTCTCCAGTGTATCTTCTGACACTATCTCTTAGCTTCCTGAAGATGTCTTAGATACTCTGGAGAACTTCAGATGGCAGTAAGCACCTATACTTAGAAAACTGAATGGACCTTTAAATGTACATTGACAGAAACARTTACTTAGACAGCTCACTCTCATGTAAACTGCTAGGCAGAGATAGAGTTCCCAGTTAGAGGTAGTAGYATTTTACACCATGGACAAGAATATGTCTTAAGACTTACAGATTTACCATGCCTTTCCGGTGCAGTAGCTGGAGCCAAGAGACATCTCCAATGACATCAGACACCTTTGTTTATGTGACTGAATTACATTATCATACCAAAATGGATATGTTTGTAGTCTGCACRTAAACTTGTTCTGTAGAGAAGTCAGTTACATTTTGCATCTGTGTAACTCCAAGTATAAAATGAAATTAGCAAAACTTCCTTCCCAAAAGTRCCATGAAGTTTAATTAAGAGCTTGGAAAGTTATTTGATCTCCTTGATTAAAAAACATTGTAGAACCACCATTTTTAAATTATTTTGACAGTAATTGTTGTCTTTCATATAAAAGATCTCTCTCTTTATACTGAAGTTTTAAAGTGACCTGATGATAAATCCAGTATTCAATGCCTAGATTTTGAATTTGTTATATTTTGCAAGTTATCCAAACATTCTCCAAGATCTAGCAGACTTTAGCTCTCCCTAAATGCGGTCATTCACTGTCTGTCTCACAAGTATTTTGTCATACTCTATAGAACTTTTGGGCCCCAAACAGTCAATGGACTGGTGAGACCACATTTGGAGTCYTGTGTCCAGTTCTGGGCTCCCCAATACATCAGAGATATGGACTTACTGGCACAAGTCCAATGAAGGGCTACTAAGATGAYTAGGGGACTCATTTCTCATWTGAGGAAAGGCTGAGCGAGCTGGAACTGTTCTACCTGGAGATGAGAATGCTCAGGGGAATCTTATCAGTGTGTATAAATRTCTGAAGAGAGGATGTAAAGAAGACAGTCAGACTCTTCTCGGCGGTGCCCAGTGACAGGACAAGAAGCAATGGGCAAAACTAAAACACAGGAAATCCCATTTAAACATAAGAAAAAACTTTTTCGTGGTGAGGGTGACAGAGAACTGGAGCAGGTTGCCCAGAGAGGCTGTGGAGTCTCCTTCTCTGGAAATATTCAAAACATGACAGGACATGATCCTAAGTAACCTGCTATAGTTGATCCTGCTTTGAGCAGGAGGATTGGGCTAGATGATCTCCAGACATCCCTTCCAACCTCAAACGTTCTGTGATTCTGTGATCTGATGCAAGATTTCCAATAGAAATTTTTTAAACACAAAACTGTAGATTCAGACTTTCGTGTTATGTCATCCAAGTTACTTTTTAGTTACTTTTAGTTAAACAAAGGGGAAAGATACTAGCGAGATCATTCAGTAGAATGGACAAATGTCTTAGGGAAGACATATAGTGGGTAAGGGGCCTAAGCTGAAGCCAGTCCAACAAATCAGGAAGAATAGAGTCTTATGTCTATACTAATTACATACCAACCCCTAATTTACATTTGGATGAATGTATCTTTTTCTTCATGTCTCTTTTTTGGACTTAAAAGTGCATTTTGCTTATCTGCTCCACTACTGAGCAGGAGAAGAGAGAAGAAAAGTCTTGCAGTCTCGAAGCATCCTGTTGAATGCGAAGACCATTTATTTCCTAAAGGAACCTTTGAAATCCTACTTGAATTAAATATAATTAGGGATCATTTGAGATTTTAGAAAGTATTACTAATTAACTAAAAAAAAAAAGTGTGAATTGTGTATATGCTCCTTGGATATGAAAGACTTCGCCAAACAATATGAGGCTGGAGGCCTTGATGATTTGGTGGATCTTGAGCAGGATTACTTATATTTCCCTTTTAGATTATGAGAAGAGCTGTGGGCTATCATGAAAGGGAGTCTATGGCTTTGCAAATCTGGCTGGAGGTGGATGGTTATGTGCTCCTGTTTCTTTGTAATCGGATTCAAATCCTTAACACCTACAAAAGGTTTACTGTTGGTGAAACTGGGTTGTCATACAGTGCTTTCTGTTTTGTCACAACCTCTTTTTCTTTTTCCATTTAAATTACTTCAGAGGAGTTATGGCATAATGATTTGGCCTCTACTTGTCAAATAAAATTCTGGCTTTAGTCCTATGCTTACCTTGGCCTGTGGCTACAATTGATATGGGCTTTTGTGGTTTAACAGTTTTCTGGCCTTTATAGCTTGCTTTACATAAGTTTAAGATATCAAGTATACTTGGATTTGTCTGGTTTTTGAATAGGCAGATGTGTTTTAGGTAGTGTTGCCTACAGTTTGCATCTGGAAAGTGTCATTAGTGCAGACACAGTTTCAAACTCTGCCCCTGTTCTTACTTCTGATTAAGAGAAAGACTTTGCTAGACAACTGTGACCAAAACATCAGAAAACTTAGCTTAAAAATTTACCTTTAAAATTAGCTGTAATTTCTGGTCAAGCTTTGGCTTGAGGAATTGGGGTGAGGAGAGAAGGTAAATTTTGTAGAGCAATGTTGTACAAGAGATGATGAGAGCTTTCCCAGACACTAACACTCTTCAAAGTTGATTATTACATTACAAGGAAGCAAGGCCATTATACATCTAAATAAGAATATTCATAAAAAGAATTTAGGTCACTCAGGTGCAGAATTTTATGCCTTTAGCTAATCAGAACTTATCTGTGAGTTTCTCCATGGCCAAATCCTAAAAAGACAAATTAATGAAAAGAAATGTAGATAACAAATGGGTCCTGATAGGTTGGATTGGTGCAGGTCTCTTTAGTACAGATCTAACTCAAAGGCACTTTAGCTGCTTCTGGTGAGAATCCAGTTATTAAGCATTAAGTTTTCAAGGCAGTGCCTGGTAATTTGGGAACCTTTGTGAGTGCTTYATTTTATATATAAAGCTCACATTGTCTTTAGTGCAGAGTATCAAAAAAGGGCCTGTCTCATGACTCCTTGACATCCCCTGTTCCCTTCTGCCCTGTACCAGCTTCTGTGTCACATATGTTTAATTGTGCACTGTTCTCTGAACAGCAATTAAAGCCCAATTTGACTTGTTGCTGAGCAAGATGATAAGAGGTCTGGCTGTCAGCACGGTCAGAGATCAACCATTACCCCATACAGAGCTTACTGCAGCTTCATAATTTATTCTGCTGAAAGCTCCTCTGAGAACAAGACTGACTTTGCAGCTGTTAATGTGGCTCTCTAGATGTAACTCTTCTAGAGAAAGTGAAAAATCCACTTGTATTACAGCTATTCTTGGAGTTCTTACTCCTGTGTGACAAAAAGAAAGATTTAACTTTTTTAATACAAGTTGACRTAAGATGTCATTTGAACATACTTAAAAGTTTATATGTACAAGTAAGGCAATCAAATAAAAATTGTTGAAATGTTGAATGTTCCATTAAAAAAAAAGACATATAAGTGACATAGGGACTGAAAGATCATTTACATGTAAGGATTCAATTAAACTGTCATACTTTCATGGTATTAAGGCAGAATAAGCAATAAATCATCTGGGTGCAAAGAATAATGTACARTTAATAATTATGAATTGTCCAGTCATTCCTAGTAGAGAAAACTTGTCTGGCATCCTCTATAAATAAAGGAACCATAGAAACTGTCAGAGATGGAAAAGAGATATTAAGTCATCACTGGCAAATGTTGAAGATTATCTTTTGCTCTAATTTTTCTAAAACTTTGCCCAGTCACATTTTACTGTCTTAACCATTAAACTTATACCATTCTTCTCAAGATACTGTTCCAGAGGCTTAAAAGATATTCAGTCTAACCACATACTAGCTACTTACTATTAACAATCTGAACATTCATTTTCARTTATTTTCTGAGCTACTAAGCGGTGAAAAATACCCAATAGCTGAGAAAAAATAAGGCAAACATCATCTTCCAAAGTTTCCTTATTTTATTTGCCTAATATTCTGTAGGGTATTGCACCTCAGCTCACCCTTCTCCAGCTTTGCCTGTTGATGCCTCATCTTTGTGTCCTACATACGAGAAATGTTTGGCTCCAACTTGAAGTAACTGAATTTGTGAAATTTCCATTCACATATTCATTCTGACAACCACGATGCACACAGATACTTTGAAGCAAATTTTCTCCTAGGAAAAGAAGGCGATTACCTCCCTCAAGCCTAGAATAATGCCATCAACAAGCTCTCAGTGCGTCTCGAACACCAACTCTCTACCCTGAGCCCAAGAATAGTTACAACATTCTTATTTACACAATCCTCCAGTCATSTCTGATAATTTTGGCAGTATTTTCCAGTAATCTCTATTACTTTATTTCAATAACCTGCATTTTGGAGACAATGCTTATTTTCCAGTCTTCTGTTTTATCAGTCCTTAAGAACCTATGTTGCGACTTCGTGAAGTAGAAAAGCTTACTTTGATACCTTCAGTACTTTGCCAACTTTTGCATTCTCAGGTGAAGTTATTTGAACTACTGAATTAGGGAAACCAGAATGACTGGTCAAAGTCTGTGTTACTATCCGGACTGAAAGGCTCAGAATTTTGTCTTTAGTCAGTGGAGGAAAATTTTCCAATAAAGAGGATCACTTTATTTGTTTGCATTTAAAACTGCAGCAAAATGAGGGTCAAAATGAAGTACATTTTTCAAAGAGTTTATGAAATAGTTCTATCAAATCAGTTGTCCATTCAAGAATTCATTATTGTTCCCACTAAATGTTTTTTAGAATTCCATCACTGATTTTAAAAAAGAGCAAAAGACATAGTTCAAGGTATTATTATATGAATTGCAGAACATTATTTCATTGTCAGAATTAAGTGACACTCTTGAACTTTTTAACATTTTGTTTTGTGTAGATATTTTAATACATTTGTTAATTCATGTTTTCCTTCTTTATTCACTCTTGACTGTTAAAATGTTAATGCCAGCAGCAGCAGAGCTTTGTAAACTAAGTCTTTCCTTCCTTCCTTTTGGCCTTATGAGAGCAGTTCATACTAAAGGGGTAGCGCCAAATAAATACAACTAGAGGGGGAAAAAAAGGGATAGAAGTAGATTTTATTTTTTTTGGCTAAACATTAGTATTCTTTTACATCTGGTGAAGTGATTGGGGTGGAAAGGAAAATGACACATTTGGACATTTTCATTTTTATAAGAAAAAGTACTATAAACTAGAAAAAAAGAAWACTATTACTGCTGTCTTTTGCATTGGATATATAAAAAGATAAAGAAGAGTGATTGGAGCTTTGAACCTGAAATTTCCAGAATAACTGGCTTCCTACTTTAAGCATTAATTTTAAACAGAATATTTGAACATGAAGAGTTGTTGCTCAATATCCTTTTAACATGGATAATCTGAGTTCTCTAGAGTTTATGATGTGTAACAGCTTCAAATGAGGTTTTAAAGATAGATCCTGGCATTTGGATAATTTTGTTTATTTTWGTGGCTAATTTATGTACCCCTTTTTTTGCATTGCCATGAAGCTTAGCTTTCAGCTAAGACCTAGAATTTATGGTTTTCTTAGTATTAAGCCATAAATATTCCAGAACAATTTTCCTGGAGAAGAGTTTTCATCCTTAGCCAGATTTTCCCCTCTTGTGTGATCTAGTCATATTATCTGTGTGCTTGTTATCCACCCCTTCATGGCAGTTGTCCACCATGGAACTCCATCACACAAAAGGCTCTATTGCTTCTGTTCAGTATTTCCTTTTGAACAGTTGCCAGCATTAAAATGRTTGTGCCTAGAATTCCATTCCCCTGAAATGGTTTAGTCATAGAAATGCATTTTATGAAGTGTTTTAATGTTTTCAGGTATGCTAATCAGCTCTCTTGCCATTAACATTGTAAGTTGCACGAAGTAAAGAAGCTTTATGTCTTCTACTGAAAAATATTTATGAGATTCATAAARCCGTTACTCATGGTCAAGCCCCGTGCAAATGGAGACAGAAGAGGAGAAGAAACCTCTTTGTTGAGGCTATTTATCATTGGCTGGGGAATTTTCCCCCAAGCAATACTCTAATAATTTTGCTCAGATTGTGGGTATTTCTGCGTGACCAGGTTGCAGGCTACACAGTGAGTCTCTAATCCCTGAAACAATGTGAGGTCAATCATTTCCCAATCTATTCCCTGCCCACGAAGTGAGCATGTGGCAGTGAAGAACGTTCTAAAAAACAGTTGTCTGATGTTTTTACTGTTCCATGATATGAGCATTAAAAAATAAAGAGTGTATCATGTTTTAAATGTTTCTTTTAACGGAAGATGATGGTCCCATGGCATTTGAACATGCACTTAGAGATGGGGACATATTTAATGCTTTACCAGAGATGAATTGYTCAATCACAATTGCTCTGTGTCCTTGAAGATCATTGTAAGTTGTTCAGCTGAATATATTCTGCRACCCAAATGTATGCTGAAGACTTTCATAAGTGATAATAATTTCAATATGGAAGACACTTTGTGTCATAGCAAACATCATGAGGCAGATTTTAATTTTACATATATGTGACAGATAAGAGAAATCCAAGAATAGAGTACATATAACTAGCAAAATCSTAAAGGAAATGTATTTCTCATGTTTTCATCTGATAAAACGCAGATGTATTTTGCACACTGACAATTGAACATTTTAATATTTTTTAATTTTAAAACAAATTAACAGAAAAAGATCATACTAGGTTACATAATTACCTCAAATATTCAGCATATGGGYAAAGATTTGGATTTAAATTATATTTCAACTTTTCTCAATGTAATATAATACGCAGTAATATAGCTTTTCTGTGAAAAGTCTTTCAGTAAAATTAGTTTGAAAAAARTAGTGATGTTATCCTTTGGGGAGCTTAAAGGCACACTTTCTCTTAAATATGTTAAGAGACAAAGGGTTTGGGGTCCAAAACCAATTGGTGGCAATTAGATAGTGTTTTGATGTTAACAATTTCCACAAGAAATAGAACCGACTTAGTAATAACATTATACATAGATTGATTGTTACTATGGCTTCTGACATTTTCTCTTCTGTATTTCTTCTTCTGTTCAAGCAATACCACCCAATCATTTGTCCCAGAATGGAAATTTTGCTAAGTGATTATAATGAAAGAATACATTTTTTTTCTGTATATTTATTAAAAAACAACAACAACAACAACAACAACAAAACCTTCTTCATCCTCAAACATGTGTCTCAGGTATAGCCAATGAGAAGAATTAGCTTACCACTCAGGACAATGACCCCATCCTATAACAGGTGGGACAAATGAACTTTCTCTTTCTTTTGATAATAGATGAAGACTAGAGAGAGAACTTTATTAAGGCATCRCAATTTTAGATTGCCAAAGTTAAGTGAGATGAATCTCACTTGAACCAGCCAAGACCTTAATTGGTTTCTAGGATACCTTCTAGAGGTAGCCTAAACAAAACTCCTTCTCATTTCAGTGCCTTAGCTATATGCCTGAAGTCAGATTGTATTCCTACATTTGTAATCCTATGTTAAAGTTTTAACAGCGAACTAATATTCTTGACAGAAACACTGGTCTCAATAGGTAGTCCCCTTGATTATTCCATGATCTGGCCTTTGCTGTGTAATCTAAATAAATCTCCTACACCTGCACAAGTGAAAAACTTTCTTACTCACCTTTTAAACTATAAGATTTAGTAAGTGAATGTAAAAATCTCTTCAGTTACACAGATCAACAGCTGCTATCTCTCCCAAGATCTAAGAGGAAAACGAAGTGTGATGTACTAAAGAAGCTAACAAAGGAAACATGCTACATTTGAGCTGGACCATCTCTTCTTTGGTGATGATTAGAGTCAATGGTACAGAATATTATTGTCCCCTAAGTTTCAGTACAGAGGATGAAAGCACTTTATATGAAAAGATGGTCAGTTTTACTCTATTATCTATGCTTGTACAGCTGCTTCCTCTGAAATCTTTTCCTTTAACCTCTCTTAGAAGAGGTAAACAAACTTTGAGAAAAGTTTTCTGTATCCTAAGAGAATACAACAAAGTAAAGTAAGAGTCTGAAAAAGGCTATCAATATCATCTTAGAGTCTTTGAGAGAACAGAAACAAAATCTAGAGTTTTGAAAACTGAGTAAAACCATGCAATCAGAATATTTCATGTTGGAAATGACCTTTGGAGGTCATCTTGTCTAACACTCACTCAAAAGAGACCAAAGATCAGGTTGCTCAGGGACATGTCCAGTCAAATTTTGAATATCTGCAGAAATGGATCCGTAGTCCACAGCCTCCTCGGACAACCTGTTCCAGGGGCTACTGTCAAAAGCTTTTCCATGAATTTTTCAGAATTTTTGTTGTTTCAGCTTGTGTTCTTTGCCTCTCATCCTGTCATTGCACACAGCTGAGAAGAGCCTGACTTGGTGTTCTCCATACCTCTCCACCAGGTAGCTGAAGATAGCAACAAGATCCCACTCTAGTCTTTTCTTCTTAAGTCTGAACAATCCCCCTTCCCCCAGTATCTCCTCATATGTCATGTGCTCCAATTTCCTAGCCTTACTGATGGCCTTCTGCTGGACCCATCAGTACAGAAATACTTTTCTTGTACCGGGAAATCTCAAACAGGACACAGCATTTCAAATGTGGTCTCATAAGTGCTGTGCAGAGAGAAGGGATTATTTCCCTCGACCATCTGGCGGCACTTTTGGTAATGCAGCTGAAGATGCTGCTGGTCTTCATTGCCACAAGTGCACATTGCTGGCTCACATTCAACTTGTCCACAAGGACCCCAGGCTTTTTCTGTAAAGCTGTTCTTCAGCTGATTGGCCCCCAGTCTGTGTTGGTGCTTGGATTATTCCTGTCCAGGTGCAAGACTTTGCAATTCCTTTTGCTGAACCATGAAAGGAGAGTCTAAAACTGAGATTCCTATTAGTACTTTATGAATGTACAGAGGACTGGATCTGATGTATATCCTCCTGGCACTGTTTATTCCACTTAATTCTTACTGCCTGTTACTTTTGATTGAGTACATATTCAACAGTACCTGGAATTACTGGAATCATGTGTATGGCAGTGGGATAGGTGTCAAATACTCTCTGATTGAAATTATTATAGATGCTAATAATTTACTTTAGAAGTTCAAATCTCTCTGAAATAAACATACAGGATGCGCTTATGTCTCTGAACTATAAATATCATCCTGCCCAGATGAATATCCTGAGACTAGCTTTTCAGTGTGGTTACAAATTGGGTGATATTTCTCAAAATAATGATATTAAGAAAGTCTTGATTTTTGCTTGTCAAGTCTGAAATTACCATTATTGACCCTGTCAAGGGTTATAGAGAAGATTTAACAAAGATCTCATGCCATTAATTTCTCCATTCCAGGATACGACCACTTTGTTAGAGGATTACCTCTTATGCCCCCTTTTCCTTGCCCTCTGGAAGTTGTCTATTTCCTAGAGTCTCATCTTGGAATTTTCATAAGCACTAAACTAATCATAGCAAGCAAAATCAAAAAGACTGGCATGAGAAGAAAGCAGGTGCAGCAAGAAGAAGGATCTATAAGAGCATGGAACAAATAGACTAGTTTGTCATTTGGTCCCAAACAAAGCCTCTTCCTGCAGACTCATCTCTTAACAGTACTGCTTGTAGTAGCTTTTGGCTGTTTCACTCTAATTTTAAACCTGAAGTTTGATGCCTCCCTGTTTTATTTTCTGTCTTGAAWTATTGTAGAAGATRTTTAATCCCCCTTCTTGCAAAGCTTTGATATGAGAAGGCAATSTTATGACAGACATGCTTTGTTTTTYAGTTCTTAGGGTTCTGCTGGTTTGCTATACCTCCCTCCTGTTCTTTCTTTAACTTTTCTTATTTYGTTTTTTGAGCTGCGGATTTTGTGCTGCACCATGGTTAGAAGTAAAAGAGATGTGTGAGGAATTTTGTTTTTGGGTGGACTTAGTTTCTCATGTGGGAAATTGGACCACTAAAAGGAAACACCTGCTTTCATGATGAACACCCACACTTCTTCAGCTCTGCAATATTGTTCCATGATTTCCCACATTTCCAATTAAGTAGAGCACTCAGCTGCACTTCAAGGTCAAGTTTTTACTGAGAATCAAAACACAATTTTTTGTTTAAAGTAATTAAAGACTTGGCTGGGCAAGCACTCCAACATTTAATAACATATTAAAAGAAAATGACAATACATGTGAAAATGTCACTTCAATAAGATGAAGAAATAGCTATATCCAGATGTCTTTGATTTTAAATGTACTGTTGACAGAAACGCGAGCCAGAACTACCTGACTTATTATCACAGTTAAATGATAGTAACTAAAGCAGCAGCCAGTCAACATTTCTCTGGAAGGTTATTATCATAGACAAGTCAGTAGTTATCTTACATGTATATCTTCCACACAAGATMTTTTCTAGACAAAGCCACTCTTTTTCCTACATAGAAAGGAAACTTTCTATGAAAGAAAGCTTTTTGAGTACCATTCTACGTCCTTGGGCAAGTTTATTTTTTCTGTTTTCTTTCTTGAGGGAGTAATGCTGTGAAGACCTTTGATTAAACTTGGAAAGTGAAAGGATTTTGAATTGTGTCATTTTTGTGGGGAATCTTTTCTTGCAGATTTACTTTCAAGCAAAATAATTATATTTTTGTATATTTTTAGCATAAAAAGCTGATCAGTTAGTCAACAAATTCTCTGGAATTTTCATTTTTAATTTTTTTATTTTGGATAAAAATATAGAAAAAGTGTTCCATACAGTTTAGCACTGTTCTATAATTGTTATACTATATATAACATTTAGATTTTATACATTATTTTAAGCATGCTACTTGCATTACTTTCTATGGCTATCTACATTGGCCAAGCCATAAAAGCCCTTTAAACAATTTTTTCTTTTAGTATTTTCTCAAGTTTCTTTACCCAGCTGTAGGTAAGCAATTCAAATGATCCAGTCAGTATGCAATATCGTATACTTATCAATATACATTTATTTCATGTTTTCAAAAAATATCTCGGTTCTTCCATTCCATCTGGAATTTATAAAAATATCTAATTTTTGCTACATATGCTTATTTTGCTTGACCTGCAACTTTCACCATCAACTCATAAATRAAAAGATTGACATAGCTGCATCAGTTTTAGTAAAGGTCTATTTACCAGAGGTGTACTATAAATAGAGGCTTTTGTAAACTTTTTGTCCTACCAGATGTTTATTATGTTGTCATTAGGATGTCTACACCCATATTTCCTATTAGATTATGTTTGATCATCATTCTTAGTGATTGCTTTTAAAACCTGTTCACTCTCAGGATGTGGAAAAYCAGGATGTGGAAAATGATGAAAATATCAATGATAAACATAATTTCCTGCAAAATTTAAATTTCTGAAAGTAGAATTATATGTGTGCACAAAATATTGAAGTGATATTTTCAAAAACACCTAAGGACCATGTCATTATAAATCTTGATATCTAGCTCCCATTTTTGGCTACATAAGAAAAGAAGGACAAAATGGGTGGGATGCATGTGACTGAATGCAGATGTGTGCCTAAAATGCACTAGGAGAAAGATCCCTGTATATTTCTTTTATTGCCTGTAAAGAAGCTTGAGGTGACAAGCTCTGCTATAGATAGCTATGCTGTAGATGTTTTAAGTTAGATRAAATTAACCCCACTTCCAGTAATGTCTGATATTCAAGCTACCTCTTGCTTGCTCTCCTGCTCATACCCAAGAGCCTGGTGTTCTGGGTTTCTCAGTCACTCTGATTCTACAGGAGGAAGGGGGAGTCTCCATTCAGATTAATCTGTAGTCTTGTTAGGCCATATCATTTGGAARTAAGAGAACTGCATCCTCTCCAAGACAGAGGAGGGGAAATGAACCTTGATTTCTTTGTTAAATACCTCAGGCAGTGGATTTTCATATGGAAGTCTGGCATTTCATCAAAATAAAAAGCAACCCAGTCCCTYGCGCCCAGTGGAAGAAATGCAGAATACAAGCACAAGGATATGTTTCAGGATTGTAAAGCCCAGTTTCATGGTGGTCTCTGTACTAACTCTGGCATGAGCCTAAAACCGAAAGAAAGAGATTTCTGAGACAGATCTTGGTGTTTTCAAGAGATTAATTTAGAACACAGTTTATTGCAAATCCCAGTTCAAGAGCCTCACCTATTCCTAGGGAGGGCAAGCACTTAAATTGGCACCATACATTCAGCTGGCAGAATTAATGCCTAACTCTTTTGCTGGATAAGTCTTTTCAGTTCCTGTCACAGGAAATTACGGATGTAAACATCAGGGAGAATATATGCCTAAAAGACTGTCTGAAGTCACACTGGGTGCCTGTGAAGAAGTAGAAAACCCAACTGGTGAACTGCTGGGTCCAAGGCTGTTATCAAACCTTTTACACTTTCTTCCCCTAACAGTATTGCTGCAAGAATATCAGGACAACTGACAGTTACTTAGGCAGACAGTCGATTAGCATCTCCTCATAGCAAGCATCTCCTGCACCTCACCATATCATATATGGTGAGCAATTTAACCACAACATAGTTTAGGAATATGCGTTCAAAGGAAGTTTGAAATGCATGTCTCTAAAGTTTATTTGGCATTCAGTGAACTTTTCCTTCATAYAGGGATGAAAAAAGGATATTAGCTCATCTTTAATATAAGTACTTGCACTCAGTAGTAGAGATCTATTATAGCAGTATGCTAGTTCATGATATTTAGGTAAACCAGGAAATTGCAGACCAAATATTTATGTCAGAAATTGTGGAGCCATTTATATATCCCCTTAATTGTATGTATTTTTAGCACATTAAAAAGAATGATGAAACTCTGTTATACATTAAAAACAATTTAATAGGCATTAAAAGGGTAAAGTATGAAGCAGGAAAAAGGGATTTCCAAAAGAAGACCACTCATTTCCATCTTTTTCCTGGCATAACAACTTAATAGGAACCCTCTTGCAGACCTTGGTGCTTCCTTTTACTTCAGTAACCAAAAGCTGCCTCACTTAATTTTTCAGGCTTCTCTACCTTATGGCAGGTGATTTATGCCTCATGGCAGGCCTTTATTTCTGTCCTCTGTATGGGAAGTTCCAGGGAGGACCTTTACAGTAGAACTCCACTTGCCTACTCTTCAGAAAACTTCTGACTTCAGTATCCACTCCTTTGGTCATCTCCAGCCCTGCAACAGTGAAGTCAATGGACCTGATTTAATTTGGTGCAGGCACAAGCCAGAATGCTAAAAATTCTTTCATAAATAAACAGGAAACTTTATACATTAAGACAAGGTTTACCTCAAGTGGGGAAAAGTTTGACTGCTCTTTTCAGTACTCTGTGGTAATGAAATACTTCCATTTTTCTGACATGGATGAAAACTATGTTTTAATGTTGGCCCCTTTATATATACTGTAATTCAAATGCAAAATGAGGTATAATTCAGGTTCATATGTTTCTAACATTAGTAAAAATGGATGACTTCATTAGTTCGGAGAGTATATGATACACACATAAAACTAACTTTGCCCTTGAAGACTCTTACTCTTGGTTTTCCAAGGAATAGAAAATCAAGAGTTCTACTCCCAAAATAGCTTGAAACCCTTATCATGAAAGGATATTAGCAGCCTTCAATTTTAGCAAGGCTTTCCTCTCTCTCTTCTCCAGGTTTCCTTTACCATCTAACATTTGACCCATACTTATCAATATGTATTGTACAACATTTTAAACTTGTCAACTGAGAAACTACAGTTGAAATGTAGGTAGAGATAAATATAAATTCACAACCTGTTTCCCATGATCCACCCATGAGTAACTTGCTGGAGGTTTGTGGCTTCTTCCTCAGAGAAAGCTCCCTTATTGTCTTCATAGGATGATTGATGCACTAGGCTGATCTGGGGACAACAAGCCACGGGAGAGGTCTCTGCCCCAGCATCATGGCCTGGAAGAATGATGAAAGGTTATCTCTTCCCTTTTGTTGCAATGAAGTGAATTCATGGATATGCCATGGATAAATATCTAACAGGAACCAATGCCTTTTAGAATTGCTCTCAGACCTGGCAGGCAGAGAAGTCCTTGAAACTGCTGTGAACTACGTGCCAAAAAGTCTTCTGTGCCTTTCAGGATCTTACATAACGTTTGAAGAGTATGTTAAAATGTCATTTAGATAACCTACTACAGAACAGATGAACTTTTCAGTTTTGATCTAGACTTTGATTGGTGAGCATTAATTACTTGGAAGAAAATGCTTTATTTAGTGGAGCGAGTGAATAGAAACATTTCTTTTGTGTCTTACCCTTCACTTCTCAGTAATTATTGCCTTCTGCATTGAAAAATTTAGTCAAACTTAATGATTATTATAATATATACAGAAACAACTATATGTATATTAACCTTTATATTATAAAATTATAAARACATTAGATTGACTTGACTTTTCCCAGCTTTTTCCCCTTCTTTTGCTTTTCCTGTTACCAGTCTGGACAAATGATGTCTCATTCTGTTTCTCCCACAGTAGTCTGTTCTTCCTTGCAGTTCAATGCAGATATGTTCAGAATGCATGTTGAAATCTTGCTATCTTGTATGGAGTTTAACATCTAAGGGAAGGCTGGTGGCTGAGTTACAGATGGAAAAAGTGCATGAATGAATGCAGCCTCCTGATCTTTGCCTTTCAATGCCCTTTTGTTCTATAAGTTTCCATGTGGGAAGATTAGGGAGGGTCAGTAAACAAAAATGCCTTTGCACTTCTTAAGAGAGCTAAGTGCTCTGCCTGTAGAGTCAGCAACTTCCCATTGACTTTCAAATAATCTGAAATAGATGAGTTCCTTTCACAGTATGAAAATTCTGGCGGGGGCAATGGGTATTGTCTTCTGATTCCCTGCTCTTAAACTTACAGCAATRTGACTGAGCCACCTTACCTCCTGCTGGTCACTATCTCTCTTCTGTTTATAGGATTTTTTACCACTTTTACTATATGAAAATAACAGAGATTATCTCATAAAATGCACTTAGATTGGCTCCTCTTTCCAGTCAATGTATTTCTTTTATAATATAGCACAGCAGATGCTTTGTAACAGATTCAGAGACAGTGTACTGTCCAGTTCTCACATGTGTTGGCATTAAGYGGTGTGCTCTTTTGTCACACAGAAATAGAGGAGACTTTGAAGGGTAATGAAGAAGCTATAAAGTGTAGGGAATGCCTACACTGCAATTTGGCTTTGTGGCTTTAAATTTTAGGGAGGTACCAGTAGCTATGGAGGAACATGCCACAGTTAAATGGCTGAGCCCTTATGCTCTTAGGAGTGCATCTTGTGTGGAAGCTTCTGAACTCAGAAGCCCTGTGCAGAAATAAGTCTGTAAGTCTGATGATGCTGCAGCCTGGGCTTTAGCTGAACCTCAGGATCAGGCCTTAAGTAGATAATTTTGGTAGACAGACAAAAGTAATGGGTTAATTTGTTACCTGTACAGCGTCCCACTCCAAACACTGTTAAGACAAGCAGTTCTAAATAAAACAGATGTCCAAACCCCACATGCTTATAAGGTCACTGAGATGAGCTGTAAGATACACAGTACTGTTCAGTTCATAACACAGAAGCTTTGGAAGGAATTTGGATACTAATAACAGACCAAAAGATGTGACTGTTTATTCCAACCATTTACAAACACAGGGAATTACGCAATGCTCTGACATCATTCCCACTAGCAGCTGGAAACCTCTGCTGAACATCTGCCTGAAGAGCTGTTCTCACATTTCAGCTGCCAAAAGTAGCTAAGTAAATCAAAATAATATTCTGATTTTACTTCTATATAAAAATTTTTATCCTTTTTGAAGGTAAAATATTTTTGTGAAAATTCCTCTTCCAACAATTCATTGTGCCATCTCTACAGCTTTTAGTTACATTTTATCTCATAAAAATGTTGAACACTGGAAGATTTTTCAATGTATCAGAAGATTCATTTGCATGAGCTGTTATTTATATGATGGCAGCTTGCTTTGAGCTGATTGCTTGCTCCTCTTGGCAATTTTAACATGGGGCCTCAGTTCTGGAAAGCCAAAACTGCTGTACGGACTACTAGGTAATTTTGGCTTTCATGAAAAGAAAAAGATAATCATCCTCTCAAAATATGAAAAAATAAGAAAAATATTTAGCTCTTTCATATTATCTACAAGAGTAAGTGGCAGAAGTGCAAAAGTAAGGTGGCCAGAGGAGGAAAAGATTCCCTTCCCTGTAATCTAAGTTTGTTAATCCTAGATATACTTTTAGACTCTCTCCATTGACTTTCATCTGTATTCTAAATACAAAATGAAATAAAATGAGGGGAAACTGGACTGTCCATATAGAGAACAAACTACTTGTCCTGAGCTCATTTTAACTTATGTTACATACTTAGCTCTTAACATTGGGCTTGTTTCTGCTAATGTATCCTAAAACAGGTCTATTGAATTGCACTTTGGATTCCCCTCTTTCTATTCACTGACTGTAAAGAGAGCATGGACTGACTTTGGATTTACACATGTTCTTTTTATATAACTAACGCTGAAGCAGGTTATTCCCAGTCTTAATTTATATTTTAATTCATTTTCAAAAGAAGGATTATGAGCTTTGGTATAAGAGCTAATCTTTGGGATGAGTAATTCTGTTTGTTAAATTGTGTGTACAAAAAGGTACACAAATTCATGTTTCATATTAGTTTAAGGGAAATGAGTATTTATATGTCCCCCCAAAGTCATGACCACAGAAATGTGAAGGGACTACGTCTTTCTCTCTCTCTCTCTCTTTTTTTTTTTTTTTTTTTTTGAGAGGAAGGGATAAAGAAAAAAAAAGAAAATGGTTTATGTAGTTTTAACAGTATCCCGCTTCTAAGAATGTGGTGATGATCTGTTTTAGTTTGGCTTCAAAACATTTTCTTAAACTCATAAACATTTGTCTTCAGTAATCGAGGCATATGTGTTCCTGTAATTGCCCTCCTTCCATCTCTATGCACAGCCAGCATTAGACTGCAAAGCATCTCATAGCAACCCCAGTTTACAGCAGTTAACGCCTACAGCAGCAATGAGAGCAACAACAGACTCTACCTCCTGAAAACATAGAGTTGTATGTACTTGGAGGTCACTACAATCATATTCTCAGCCTTTTTACTGTTTTCCTCTTCCTACCTGCTTCCTCCTCCAGTATTTGCCGCTTGTATTACCCCTTTCTCCCTTTTCACCCATTTYTGCCTATTCTCGTTCTCCTTTACATATCCAAAGTGTGGTCCTCCCCCTTTCCATTAGCCAGATCACAGTACTTTTATGTTTCAGCCCTTTTTCTTTGCCTGACTCTCTTCTGTCTCAGTAGTGACACTGCCTCTAAAGTGAGATGACATTGTCCTATATGCCATCTTGTTTAGTGAGATCTTGGTCTTYTGGGGGGAGGGGAAATCATTGGATACTATCCCAAATATAATGATTACCATATTCTATTATATTCAATTATATACATGACTTGCATTAAATAAGTGTGACTTGACTAAAGTTAGAAAATGGTAGTCCTCTAGGGATTTCTCTTCATACTGAAGAACTGCAGAAAGCAATCACTATTTAAGCTGGACAATTATAGGACACAATGYATATGTGTAAAGCAGCTAATTAAATTTGTGGTAACTTTTTCCATAATAGTGAAAGGAGAGACTGGAAGAACACTTTATAGGCAGCCTACATGTAGGAACTGCTACTAAGATCCCATTTACAATAAAATTAATACCTCAGTCCATATGCCACAGCCCATATGCCACAGTTTGGAAAAGCAGTTAGCACTGGAACTGGTGTAATTTCATCTTTCAGTAAAACATCCACTTACTTTCTTCTGCAAAACAATCTATAGAAWGTATGTGATGGGAATGATGAATTTATTTATAATTAAATAATATAGAATTTTCGTTGTATTTTTTGCAGCTTCAGTAAAAGGTTGTTTTGGGGTTTGATTACATCCTCGTGTACCCCCGCCATTAACCTAGAAGCCAGAGAAATTATACTATGTTAAAATGCATATAAGTAGCAGATTGGGATTTGAGGCCCACCTCTCCCTCCACTGGTGAAAATTGATATCTCTGGCAGTATGAAAAGCCACATATCTCATATATTGGCAGTTACTGCTTAGTCCTTAAATGTTAAGAGTTTCTAGCTCCATGCAATAAGTTATCTATACATCCTGACGCACTTGCTTTTTTTAAACTAGTCTATCATTTGTAGGTCTTGTTAAGACTCTTCTGTCTCCCAAATAAGCCATCAGGTCATCAGGCCACATAATTTATTAAAGTGCTTTTTGTGAACAGGGAGTTCATCTGTGAGGATATTGTCTTTCCCAAGGAAGTTAGGAAGAGATTTGCCAAAAAGGAACTAAGGTTAAAAATTCAACAGATATCCGTTTCTCTGGAGTTCCTTTAAGAGATGTTTCTAAACAAATGTGAGATGGAAGTGGTGAGCTGCACCTCTAAAATGAAAACCACTCCAACTGGAATATGAAAAAAGCTAGTACCTAGGATGATAATGCAAAAACCTAGGTCCAGAAGAGGATTCAGCCCTTGGAGCTATTTCACATCACTCTCTAGATGTCTGTTTTAGGTAAGCCAGTCTGAGCATGTCAGGGTACTGGGTACATTGGACAGCTAGATATACAGCTCATCCTTGTGTCCCTTTGGACACCAGAGTAAGTGTCCCACAAACTATCTTGTTGCTGTTACATATTCCACATCACACTTAGTACAGAAACAAGCTTGTGTGAAAGTGTCTCTTTTACTGAGTAACTGGCTCACTGAAGCATTTACCTGAAGTATATTCTGCACAAGTTGACCCAGAGACTGTACCACTAAAATCCATGGATTTTGAGTGCTGGTGGGTGGGGAAGAGGCAGGGTCTATTTAACTCTTCTGATGAAGCTGTTTTGTTTTATATGGCAGTATTAAATATGCATTATGCCAAAGAAACACTAGGAATGACTCTAGAAGCTCATGATGGCAATACTGCATAGGTAGTGAGATGACCTGTGTGTCAGTCAGTGCTTATTCTGCTGAGGTACTTYTTATGAAGTGGAACAGGCTCAATAGGTAAGACTCAGAAAAACCTCAGCCCTGGCTCTCTGACAACACTGTGGTCAGAGCTTTCCTGTGAGAAATCAGAACTGGAAGCAATCAGAAAAGGAAATTTGACTCATGTTTCTTCACATGTCTTGTTAACATTAAGCTTTGGGGAGAACTGGAGAAGGCAATACAGAGGCCTTTTAAACTACTAAATAGAGTAGGAGAAAGCTGTATCAGGCATAGTTCCTAGAGGGGCTTCACAACTGAAAATCACAGGTGCAAGTCATTGTTTAACTTAATAACAGTGGTAGGGTATAAGCTTTGCCTTTTATCCCAGCCTTCGTTACTGGCCAGCTTTGGCTGCTGGTTCTCCTATGTGATTACGAACGGTGGAATGCTACAGTCCCGTTTCTCAGGGCTGCCTTCAGCATGCTCTTCAGCATACACGTAAGACATTGTGATACAAGCTCTGAGTACTCACTCCGCAGGGGCCCGGGCTCTGTASCACCCAGCTTGGCCAGCTGTAGGTACTGGTGGCAAGTACTTCTTCAAAAACACAGTGTAAGAGCAGCCATTATCTGTATTATAATAATTGCAAGTTTATACGAGGGACTTAAGTACTTGTACTACAGTTGTGGTATTTTAATGTTAAATGGTTAATATGTTTGCTGCCTCCAAATACCTTCTGTAGGGTGTAATTTTACAATCAACTTAAGCCATTACAGGTTCTAATTGTAATCATGATGGATAGCTCTGCCTTTCCCTTAACACTGGCCACATATTTTTACTCTCTCTTTTATGCCAGCAACTGTGCCGCTTCGTGGCCAGTTTGATCAACTCCCTGATCTGGCTCTGGGCTAGTTTTTAACCAGACCAGCTTCCTCATCCAGCTGTCAAATGGCTATTTAATCTCTTGTGCCAGCATAGAGWAAGGAAGATGGGTGACAAGATACACAAAGATTGGTTTCCACCAGACATAAAAACACATTYCCAGATACAATCTTGCAATTATATGAGGGTAGGACAGCAGTCATAATTTTTCAGATAGTGTAGATTTTACAGTAGGCTTCACGGTTAAAGCCCAGACACACTTTCCSTGGAGAGTCTTGAAGTTTTCAACAATCCTTTCTGCTGTGGCGTACTTGGATACTGTGAAAAGTTTATAACAGGACTTTGAGTTTGGGACTCAGTAGACTATAAATTCAGTTGAAATCAAAGCTACTCTAGAATAAGATTGTGACTGGGGTCATGACTACTCTCGTCTTGAGCACATAAAGAAAATGAATTGCTCACTGCTTATGAATACAGATGCCTTACTAGCTGCACTACTAAATTCACTATCTCTAGTATAATATCTGAATCTAATCCTTGCTACATAGTATCAAAAAATACCTTTCTCTCCTACCTTAGCRTCCACCTGCTCCATGYGGGAGAAACTCAGAAGATTGATTCAAWTTGCTTAAACATAGTCATCTATGGAAACTATTTTGATGCCTCCATGTGTGTGAGTGGGACAGGCACCTGTGATACAGCACCTATGGGAGAGCTTTGTCCTTCTGGGATGCCGGATGGACACCTCTGCTTAGGTATCTTAGATGTTACTAGAGRTATTGGTGTCAGGGCCCTGAGAGCACTGCCAGCCCTTACTTCCCCTGCCCACCTCTCTGGGCCTCCCCCCACCCTATCCAGGCCAGGCCCCTATGTCAGCTCAGCCCAGCCCTAACAACTGGCTGCTGGCTGAACTGAGCTCATAGTTTGGAGAGGCATTTAGCTCATCTTAGTGTACATGCTTCTCGGCCGCATATCTCTGGACCCCGCTGGGGTATTTAAGAGGAATGTGGTTCAAAGTTCAACAGACACTTGGATGGTCTAGCATATTCCAGCCTGCTTCCAGTTGCCAGTCCAGAAGTGTGTTGGYTTGTAGCTGATCTCATGCTTCTTAGCAGGTGGACAATCTCAGAAAATCTTCTTTGCTCAACTTCATCACAGAAAGRAGGATGGAAATGCACAGTTACATGCTAAATTCTCACCACTCACCTCACAGACAAAATCATGGGAGATCTGGTATATCAGGACCTGTGCCAGTGCATGCTCCCTGCACTATTTGTTTCCTGATCACTGTTTAGTGCAGGCACGAACTAAGGCTCAGAAAGATGTTATTGAGGATTCAAAAGCTCTGAAAGCAATGATCCTCGCTATCCCTGAGGTAAGAGCTGCCCTGRGGACCATACCACTGTGTGGATAACTTGGACATAGCAGAACATCTCAGATGGCATCAGACACCTATGTTTAGGCAACTGAATCACATTTGAGATCTCCTGAGACTATAATTTGAAGTGAGATGCTTCGTTCACATACAGATACCTACASTTAGAATGCTAAATTCAGATATTAAGGAAATGGAGATGATCCTACTCTGTAGGTCAAACATCCACAGCTAATTGGTGCACCAAAAAGTTATTCAGTAGTCTGTCAATCTGAATACAGGAGCACAAAATGGGAGGATGCTACTCTGTTTCACAGAGCACTTCATTTCCTATTCYAGCCTATGTGTTTCTTATTCTCCTTTATGAAGGCTTCTGCTTCTAAAATGAGAGTAAAGTGAAAATAAATAAAAGAGAAAAGAATGATTTTTATATTTAGGCATGTATATTAGACARCAGTTATCACATCAGCTGATGAGCGCAGTTGCAGTTGTACTCAGCTGGCTGCCTACATGCACACATACGTGTTTTCAGGTCACTTCAAGAAGYGCTTCACTTCACTTAAACAGGTGCTTGCCCTCTGAGCTAGACAGGATCAAATGTTGGCATGTGATTGTGCAGATCTTGAAAATCTGATGCTGGATGTTAAATTTTATACRTCTGCTTGCAGAACAGCTGAAAAAACAGTGGTAAATCTCAGTTTTTGCATGTCTGTCCTTAAGAGTCCAGATCTGCAGCTATTCTAAAYGTAAAAAATTGAACCAGCAGGAACCTCATGTGTGAAGTGGCCCATATTTTTGGATCTTAATATACTTTTTGAGACAGGAGTACTGCATAAAGAAAATAAATTAGATTGGATATGAAGAAGGCTTGGAGTGGAAGAAAATTAACCACTTTCAGTTATCTTTCAACCTCAATAAATTTAAACAAAAAGACAGAATATCAAATACACTTTATCTTGTATACACAGTAGAACATGCCAACTAATAACAAGAAACAGACTATGACCCTAGAGTAACTCACCTCATTTAGAGATAACGGAAAATAATCAAATATAAACAATTTGAAATGCAAGTGTAGTACAGGCTTTGCCTGTCATGCTTAAGAGTAGTTTAATTTTATGAGGAAATTTGAACCAACTTTTGTTGCATGTCTTATTGAACACCTTAACAGTATTAGAGAAACTTTATAGCATAAATATTTAAATATTTTTACTATTTCCAACTASAGAGGCTGTCTGCATTTAATAGTAGCATCCTAGCTATCTGTTTATTTATGAAAGTTGTATTTGATACAGATTTTGCATGAAGTTTACCAACATAAGATTAGTTCAAGAAATGATTGAGATTCCTTAATACAGTGTAGACCATTCTTCCTTGGACTGCAGTGCAGTGAATTCAACACCTTCAGTTGATTCAATTTAGGAAGAAATGTTGAAAAGTACATTGGATTTATGTGGGATACATTTAGAAGTGAAATGATTGGCATCCTTTGAAATAGATGGCTTTGAATGGCAGATTGGTGCTAAGGATAAGAGAGAGACTGCTTTTTTTTTTTTTTTTTTTTTTGCCATCCTTGTTCTACAAGCTGACCTGGACCACTGACCTGCTTTCAAAGCATTGTGACCAGATCATCTTGGAAATTTTTTAGAATTTAGATTATTTAGTGTGGAAATTGTTTAGAAAATAAATTATTTAGCAAATAAATCTGCTATGCTCTGAGTAGCTTCTGTTTTCACAATACTGACATATTCGCTAAAGGATCTGTATACACCTTTTCATGCTGACCTTTCTTGTCCCATGAAGGGCTCAGGCTTGCTTAGGCTGCTAGTGACTCAGAGCTGAGGAATTTATTTCCCAGTTTATCAGAAACTTAATTATCTGATTATTGGTAAATCCATCACTTCGATTACGTATTCTTCAGGGCAAGTCTTTCATTATGTGTGTCTCCAGTGTGGGCTCTCCATACTGATGTAGGAAGAGCAATGACAATCATCATGGCTCCTGACAGTGCATCCATCACATACTTCACCGCTGCTTCACCTACTGAATTTAGCATGGCTACTACAATTCTTGCTGTCTTTCCCCAGATAAATCTGATCCTGTAGTAGTATTAACAATAATAATACCATTTTTCAGAATCCTCCAAGTGTGTTTGTGTGCTTCCTCACAAACCGAACTAGAATGCAGTTACTATACATTCTATATATTTAGGAAGAGAAGAATTTGACCAAAAATAAGTTCTCCACCTATACAAGTTCATAAATAAAATAAAATTAATCTAGACAACGTTCTGGATAAGAAATGTAGATTGGAGAAAGATAATTCTATGTATTCCTAGAAACCGTGAACAATRAAAAAATATTGGCACAAACTTTAGTTTACTCTAACATACAAAAAAGTATAAAAGAAAGAAAGAAAATCTCCCCAAAATAGTGAAAGAGACATTTAAGACTTGGTAGCTCGTGGCTTTCCAAATATGTGCTGACCTCAGTGATACATATGAACTGGCTCCAGTGCTGGAGTTACAAAGGTGAATGGTTCTACCTCTTYAAGTCTTTCACTGTTTCATGCATGGATTTGGTATCCTTAGTCATCCCCTGTATATGGTATTAGAAAATCCGGATCATGTCTGATGAGCTTCTAGTGACAGAGCGGAAATTGCACATATTATTAGAGTGTAGCAACGGGCTTCAAATCTACATACTGTTACTAGACTTTTTTTAGACATTGTAATGCTAATACTAGCAGAGGAAGTGCAGCCGGGGATGTAGTTAGATAGCTTCTGCCCTTATAGCATAAAAATAGACTGTAGGCTTGTGAAAGTCTGAATTTTAAGTCATTTTTCCTCAAAAGATGAAAAATAAGCATTTTTTATTATCTGAGACGAAAGCAAAATAAATATATTCTGATAGTCATACTCGAGATATATTCAGTATATCTGTACTATACATGTGTATGCCTGTGCTTATGTGTATGAAAAAAAACGAAGAAAAAGTTAAAAAAGAAGGAAAAGATTGAGGATACTGCTTTCACGTACTTTGTCAATTACTCTTGAAAACAAAATCTCATCTAATCTGCAGATTTCTGTTCAAGGATAGATATTACCTAACCTACCAGATTCTCTAGAACYGTTCATTGTATTATATATTCCTTCTCCTTACACGTTAGGTGCAGCCTAGTAAATGAGATTATTCTGCTTTCAAAACCAACTGAAGTCGTAAACATGCTTTTTCGGTAATGAATCCCAGCCAGCAGAGTGGTTCTAATGAACGTGTGAAATGTGTGGCTCCTCAAAGAAAACTGATACGACCCCTCACGTTTGTGGAAATGTGTTGTGCACAATGTAGTGAAACTCACTCAGATAAGATAACATGGTGCATTAGAAAAATGCAGTCCCAAAAAGGCAAATGTATTGCATTCTAAGAACAGTTTTTATTGTTACAGGATTCACTGTACTTAATAAGCCCGTTCACACTCTCTGTTTCAGGTGGCATTTGACTTTCGGGGGAACCCTCCAAATGATTTCAGTGGGGTCAGAACCCRGTCCCTGTTGTAGGACCAGTGCTTGGGTCTGTCTGGCCACACTGTCCACATACGAACGAAATGAAGTGAGAGAGTGACTTCTGCTAAGAAATGGAGACCAAGGCACAACCTACTTGTTGAAGATTGTAYGAAAGACACTCCTGGAAGTCTTAGACAAGAAAGAAACCAGACACTATTTGCTGTGAGAGTTGTCAGACTCTTTTCCTGTCTTTCCTTTTTCTTTCATTGTGTTTGCATGAGTTGCCAGTCTGATCAGCAGGGTAATTAGCAGTGACACAAAGCTTATGAAATTAGCCAAGTCCCTGTTTGAATCTGCTGCTGTTAATGTTGCGGAGAAAGGGTACAGTCAGACTCACGGAAAGTTATTTCCTGCACTTAATGTCTGATCAGTCATTCAAAATGTAAACATCAATGGAGGAATAACAACTGTTAGTAATGAATGCACCAGAACAAAGCAGTTCTCCTTCTGCTTTGGCAACTAGTTGCTATTCTTAGAAGCCTCAAAGGAGAAAAATCATAATAATGCATTTATAATACTTAACTGTGGAGGCTGCATGGAATCTTGAATTTTTTTTAAAACACAGAAAATAATATAAATGATCAGGATTACTGGTATCTGTAGTTCTGAGATCTTTTACAGCTCATGGGCTACCCATATTCATGTAAATGGCTTGTCCTTTAAAAATATCACTAAGCCTTTTTGCCTTAGCTATAAGTTTCAGCACTATTTGCTGAAGARTAAGTTAAAATCTGAGTTATGTGAAAGACCAGCATGAAGACATCCATAGGAAGCATGAAGACATTCAGAATGAAAGATCCTCACTCAGTTCTTAATGAAAACTAATAGAAGACTGGAAGTGTGGAATTTGATTTACTAATATTGGATATTCAGGTATGAACTAGTCACCATAAGCCATAAGGGGTAGGGGAGAAGAAAGATGGATAAAGAACAGAAGTGGTGAAGATATGGGGGGGGGGGAAGATAGTAACTTCAGGGGAGAGTGAAAAATACAGTCTATACTTCAAAGGTGCCCAGGCCAGATAGAAATTCTACCCAATGAACTTGGTACAGCATAATAACATAAGGAAGAAGTAGACCGTCTGGGTCCCATCTGGGATAGATCTATGGAGACCCTCCAGCTGCTTTTCATCACTTCACTGGTGCAAAGCAGATGTACCCTTTCTTGGAGCAGCTACTTATGAGAGGTT
The DNA here is from genome assembly GCF_003343005.1 of Rhea americana. Lineage (NCBI taxonomy): Eukaryota > Metazoa > Chordata > Aves > Rheiformes > Rheidae > Rhea > Rhea americana. The sequence goes on from NW_028186423.1 coordinate 13,635,348, forward strand.
TAGAGCACCTATGTGTCACTGATGCAGATCAACCCTAGGCTCCTATTTCTTCCTCATTACTTCTAGGGATGGCAGAAGGATACCCTCCTCTGCAGAAAACAAGACGAGATAAATCTTGCCAACTTTCCAAGATAGTTTTGTTCTGCTAGGGTCTAGTCCTAAGCACTGGGATGTGTGTTAATTGATGCCACTTAGCATTATACCAGGAGTTGGGCTCTCAAAGTTATTCTGTTCAGCMGAATGGTTTAACCTGTGGGATCAACACTCATGCAGAGAAGCAGTATGAAGATAAATAGATCATAAAGGAAATATGGAATATGAGCTCTTCTTTTTTTGTATCATCTACCGTGCAAAAAAATAGGCATTAATAATACACCTGATGGCCTCTTTTTTTTTCAGTGACCCTCTCCAGATTGTCACAACCTTTTTTTATCTAATCTCTAATTTCTCAGTGAGGTAAATATGCTCTTTTTGGATGGGTTTGKTCCCTGTCAGCTCAGCAAATTGTGCTGACTCACTAGGGGGCCAGATGACTTCCAGACCAGCTTCAGAAAGAGACGGAAGTAACTGGAGTTTGGGAAAAGCTTTGGCATGGCCCTTTAGGGTGTGTGATCTGACACTATAATTCCTTAGGTGACCCACATCTCAGACTCAAACTTCTGCAGTTTAACTTCTTTCACCACAAGCTGTGCTGATGGAAACTTTTTGAAGGGCAGGGAAGAGTCCATGAACTAAATCAATGAARTAAACTAAATTAAAAACTATAACAAGCCTTTTTCTAGAAATTGGTGGTGTTTCTTTTCAGCCTGATCCAATTAACAGATGCTTGTTTCCCCTGTATTTGGGATTCTTATAGAAATCAGAGGGTATGAGTCACCTCCAAATTCCTCTAGTTATAAATCGATGTCATTTAACTCCCCCAATACATCAATTAAGGTGAGTGACTGGTTAACAGAAGCAACTGTGACAAGCTTCTTTGCTTTCTTAGCTTCTTTTTTCAAATCTGTATTGTGTATCTAACTACTTGTGAAACCACAAATGGAAATGCTTAAATAGATAACGCATGGCCAGTCCTTGTGATGAATACATGATAGAATTATTGGCATATACTTGGTCATGCAGTAAGAGTTCCATGATGGATCCAAGATGAACTTCTACGTTCTTTCTTCTCTAAACTTTCAACAGTTTTCATGACCATTTACATAGCATTTAACCACAGTTTACATGGCTATTGTGTCCCTAATGTCAAACCACAGGTCGCCTTGTGTCAACACAACACTGCAGCTTTGGAATTGAGAAGAGAAAAACAGCTTTTTCCCTTCATGCAGATAACTGCCTCCCTACGAGCTCTGCAGCTGACTAGTGTATTTGCTGCAGTCAGCAGCAACTGGCACTAATATTGCTAAGAAGGAAAAGTGTAAATCTACAAGGATGCAGTTAAACGAGACAGGCTGAACCCATGTAATGGTTACCGCTGCTGAGAAGCCAGTTCTGTTTCCTCTTCACTAGCTTCTTGTTTCCCTTTTCATCTGCTCACTCATTCTCTCCTCTTGCACTGACTCTCAGCTACCTTGATGCGTTGGACTACCTGTATTCTAGTAAATTATATGCCCAGGACCATGCTCTGGCGCAGAGACCAACTGGCAAGGAACAGTCCCCTTCCCTAACCTTCACGGTCTCTAGCCAGCCAACACTTGGTGGACATATACAAGCTGCCTATTGGGAATGTTTCTGGTGCATAATGATTTTACATCTGTGTTTGGGAAATATCGGGAGAGAGGTAGTTAACCTGAGCCAAAATCATATCAGGGCCGTTTTAACAATTTGCTGCAGATAGTGTAAACAGTCCTGTTCCAGAGCCTTGGAGTGTTTCCTGGTACTGTTTAATATATTATAATTGCTGTAACTTCATGAGCTGATTCCTCTCACTGAACTAGCAGGAAGCTGGCTCAACCATAAAGGAAGAAGAAAAAGCCTTTTGCCTGTTTAGAGAGTACATCAGCTCTTTAGGGGTCAGATGACAGATAGAGATGGGACAAGCCAAAGGACAACAGTGTCCAGCCAAGAACAAAGAGAGGAGATGGAAAGAAACTAAAGACTGCCTTTTTTAGTATCAATTTTGCCTGTCTTATCTGACTACACCCTCTGTAAGTGTATAGATAGAGAGGAACACATATAAAGATATACAGGAGAATTCTGCGTCCTGCAGTGATGCTAGCTACAGAGATTACCATTTCCAGCATGGTGCCAGCAGCTCACTGCCATTTCTATGGGGGTTATTGTCCCTCTGGTTCTGACATCTACTCTGATTTTCTAAAAAATCCTTGACTCGTGGCAGAGTCCTACTATTAAGACTGTGTAGGCCAATCTAGTGCATTTTGCCTTAAATGGACTAGTGAGTGCTCAGACAAGCAGTTCAAATGGCAGATTGAAAGAGGTGATAGCATTCAGTAAAATAAGCAAAAAGAGAATGACCCTCTTCTAACCTCTTCATGTGACATGCCTACAACCAAGAGAGAGTGGTGTGTGTATAAAGCTTTAGAAGAGCTTGTACTAGGCTCTTCTTCACTCTGCGGTTATGCATTCAGCAGCGGGGCTACTTACATCAGCATAAGCAGCCCCCTGCTCTGGGACACAATTGTTCAGCTGGCCAGAGGAATTGCTGAAAAAATTGTGCCTATATGCAAAAAACCCCCCTTTTTTTCCCAGTAACATCAATTTTTCAGTTTAGGTCACCAGGTGATCACATGAGAAAAGGGGCTTCAGTCAAGAGCWTCTTGATCTGGCACTGATCGTGGGACTATGGGCTGAGACAGTCTGTGCTGCGCTGGAAGCTGATCCAAACGCTGATTATAATAAGACTGTTCTCAGTTATAGGTATTTCCTCTGTTGTTTGAAATGGCCTTTCTCTCTCCCTGCAAAAATAATGTGTATGATTTAGTGAATAAAAGAAATCTTTGAAGTTCTCAGCATTCTGAGGAGATATCTCCTAGGGATAATGTTGTAGTACATACTGTTTAAAATTCATTGTCAGTTAATTTATAGTGGAAGTTCTGGTTTTATTCTTTACACTTCATGAGTACGATTTTGTCTAGCACATGTGAATATAAATATTCTTATTCCACATCTAACCTCCATTTTCTTATCCTTTGACAGATTTTTTTTCTTTTCCAAGTTGCATTTTTCCACCTGACAGTTTGCAAATTTTAAGCCAGTGAACTCATTTCTGGAATTCAGGCATTCAGATTTGACAGTTTGGGATGATCCTCTTACCGAAAACCGGAAAATAAAGTTCCTTAACACCAATGTAGCATTAAGAAATCTACAACAATCCTGTGGAAGAAAATATTGCTTAATGGAGTAAATCATGCAAGTCCTGACAGAATGAAAATAACCTTTCAGGCACATATGTTTGAATCTCAATAAAGCAACATCCTCATGTCATTTTAAAGCACTTTTCAATTTCGTTTTGAAGATCTGACTCTTCTGCTCTTACTTAACAATTTGTTCCTATTTAAAGTTCACTAGCTATTACTATTACAATTAGAAGTTCTCCTTATTTGCAGATTCCTATAAATTCTGTTCTGTGGCTTTATATTTATTTATTTATGAAAAACAAAGAAGTTTCCTTTATGTGCATATTTAAAGGATGAAGAATAATTTTTGCTTATGGACAATGAGCAAACAATTCAAAAGAAGAGAGATCAATATTTATCTTATTTTCTCTTGTAACTAATATAATCTGTTTTATGCTTGTATTTTTCTGCTTTGACAAACATTAAATGACACAGTTATAGCCATCGATCCAAAGATAGATTAGTATAAGCTTAATGTTCTGTGTTTCCTGTGAATTAATAGCAGCCTACTGCTTGAATGTAATCATTTGCAGAGGTTGTCATTGACTCCGTCTTTGAACTAACTCTTCTGTGATAAGACAATCAAGCTGATTTGCAGATCTTGTAATCTAAGAACATTATTTTTTCATGGTTTCAATTATGAGTAAAGTAATAAGCAGATGTTTTATGTTAGTTCTGTAAGGAACTTTTAGAAGGTGACACAGTAGTAGTGTACCAGTGTTTAATGAGATTTGGTTAATTCTTGCCTTTAACTTTCAAAGATCCATTAGCTTTCTTCTTCCATTGTCTAGTGGCCTTATTTCTATCCCTTCCACAAATTTATTTACTCTTTCTTCTGTGAATGTGTTGAGTACGAAATACTCAAGAGAAGAATTTGTATGGATACATTTGGTCTAGCGGTGAGCATCCCTAGTGGAAAGCAGTAGTTCAGGTGCTTTATGTTAGTAACGCAATCRCCCAAATATGTTGCTAGAACTTCCAGGGTATCTGTCTTGGCTTTTAGTAGCCAAATAAGTGTGTAGTTCTGTCTCTGTAAGATGTGGGAGATCTCAGTGCCCTGAGAAAATGAGGGGATACTGTGAGAAAGTAGTGGGAAGTGCCAGCACTCCTGTGGTTATGAGACAGATTAGCAACAAGAGTTTATGTAGCAACTTAAATCCGCGATGGGAGAGTTAGCATAAGTTTAGCATAGTATCACACTGGAGCCAGTGGAGTTTGGATGTGCCTCAGAGATGGGTTAGGAGGGAGCCAACACTGTAAGCCTAAATTAACTGTGTTAGTAAAACAGAATTCCTATTTTGGAAGAAATGTTGCACTCTGGAAGAAAGAAAGAGGAAAAAAACCCATTCTGCTCCAAATCAGATTGTGGAGTCAATAATGTATTTCCAGTGGAATGGCATAGTTAATCAAAGGATTTCAAATGGTAGTGTTAAAACAATCTTACCTCATCAAAATGAAATGTTTTAGCAATTTTAAAGGCATTTTCTTTTTGAAAATGTAAGGGAAATCCACATGATCTTATGAAAAATTCCATTCTGATAAAAACGYTTTTTTTTCCCCTGAGTCTTCATTTGGGAAAAAAGAAACAAATCATCCAGCTGTCTTCAGTGAAAACAAGCTTTTAATATTCTTTTCCTTCTGGTCTGATAGTAAGGAATMTGTTACAGATGATGCTATTCAAAATAATGTATTGTCTTGGAGTATTGTCCTGGAGCRTCTGATCACTCTTAATCTGATAGATTTGGATAACAGAAGTTCTATATGTGTAGCTTCCTAAATTAGCAAAGATGCATGGATATTGTCATGCCAAACAACCTCAGTAGACCCTTTTGAATTGTTTGGGCTCATTCACAAGCAGAAGCTCAGGATCAGCAGAAGTTTAATGAGCCACTTCAATAGACCTCAAGTGGCAGCAAGATAAGAGGCGGGTAAACAGTAGTTATCGGTATGGGAARCTAGGAGCCAAGGAGTCCCTCTGTGTAAACGCAAAGGGAAAACAGACAGAAAAGACTATGTTTAATAGATGAACCTTAGAGGAACAGACTAATCACACGCCTACAGAAGAGAAAGACAAGGTAATCACAGGCAGATTATGTGGTATTGGTATTGAGGGGGGGAGGGAGGGAAATATAGCTGGAGGCAAGGGAAGATGAATTTGTGRGTGTTGAAAAGATGTGCAAATTTATAAAGTTCTGACTTTGTTATGCTGATAATGCAAAGAGGGGACATTTTATTAGCATAATAGGATTCCTCAAAGGGAATCAAATGATTTAAGTAACCATTAGTCCACTAAGTTCCTATTTATATTCAAAAGAGAGAATCGAATCTAACTTTATTTCAAAATGGTATGTTTCACACTTCTTAAATATGTGTGAATTATAAAGTGCCCAATTTCTTTTCCTCTGCAAAGTGCACAATGCAGATGTATTCYACCGCAGCTGATAATACTGCTGTGACTGGAGACCTACCATACAAATATCTACCCAGAAAGAATGATACTTCAGCATGGACCGGTGCCATGACAAGACTTTTTATTATTGGTGTAGACTGAAGGACACTGTTTATAACAAGTTGTAGAATAGTTTTTTACAAAAACTTGTTGCGAAATTCAGGCCAYATTTCAAACGAAGTTGGTGTTTTAGCTCAAACGAATTAAGAATTTGGTTCTCACCCCTAAGGAAGCAAAGCTTGATAATCTCAGCTAAGATGTGCTTTGGCTTTCTAGTCAATGTCTAAACAGAATTTGGGGCATGAAAATCAGAATCAGAAGAAACACTCATATTGGCCCTTCTAAATCAAAATTTCAGCCACAGCAGAAATATAATAAATCAATCTAAATAAATTTAAAATATTTGTCATGCCAGCATTATGTTTTTGAATTTACACTTCTTATGGTCCTGTAACTTATCATGATCTTTTAAAGCTTGAGTTTCTGAGTGTGTAGAYATTAATAGAATAATTTGCCATTTCTGAAATCAAGCTGTGATTATTTTCTTGTTCTCTCACACATAACTGCATTTTCATGCCATTGTTAAAGCATTTCAGTTTAGGAAATGCCCAATTCTATTGGAATTTGATTCTACTTTCAGCAATCCCCAGCTTCTGGAAAATGAGTTCTTGGCAATATGTGTTAAATTAAGTCATCTGTCATAAACAACTATGGAATTTTAGATACGTTGTAGAGCCACAGACCCCTGTTTGAAACATAGTGTGCTTTTAAAATTACTGAAAGAAAGATACAGTTCAACAACCATGAGAACATGCTTCATTTCAGTGAAACATTCTCGTTGCTATCTCATCTTTTTGCTTAAACTAATGCTGAGGCTCCAGAAGAGATAATATCTTTATGGAAAATTAAGTTTAATTCCTGTACTACATGACACAGTGCAGAACCTAAGCAGATCCAATTAAAATGCTGATTCCTATTTAATAAGGCTTTAACTTAAAATGTGATAGGGGTTGCTTGTTTTTTCCTAGCACATCTTTATCTCATGCAAAAGCCAGTGGTGGAACAGATTGCCATAACTTGCTCTGTTTCCATAGACCATTACAGGATTTTACCTAGATTTTAACACTGGATTACCACTGGATTTTACCTTCCCACGGGTGAAGTAGAGAGAGGGTCAACACGTAGCCAGGAGATGAACTAAAGTGGTGAGAGTAGGAAACAGAAGGGAAGATCGCTGTGTAGAGTTTACATTTCTACTTCATGCCTGTGGCCTCTGATCAGCAACTTCACCCTCCCAGCCCCGGTATTTATAAGAGGCTGGATTTGCTAGGGGGTTGCATTAGTCACTTTTTTTTTCTCTCTCTCTCTTGAGAGMCAGGTGGCGTTTTATCTCTGTAACAGATTAGCTGAGGCAGAATGGATGTTTTCCCTTGCCTATAACTAGCCAAAGGCCTAGGGAATTTAGACTATTGTTCTTCCCATTTAGAAGTCACAAACAATGTAGTCAAATGCACAGTGTGTCATGGAGCTTCATTGCCCAGGCRTGTGGAGCAGGGAATAGCTCAAAAGCACTTTCAGGGTGCTGGACAAGGGCAGCTGGGACTCCTAACTGCTGGGTGCTGAGCCTTTCTACCAGTACAGTAACTAAACCGGCAATCTGTGATGACAGAACCCTGTCACAGAGCATCATCAGCTCATCGTGGCGGAAAGGATGACTGGGTGCCAGGAACGTGGGACACATACCCAGAGCTGCCAAGAAGAAGTCACATTTTTTGTAAGCACCGAGTTTCTAGATCTTTAGGACTGCTGAATAGGATTCAGTCTGTATAGCTTTTCCCATACAGAAATAAAGTATGTACTGCATTTTTTTGCTCTCTCTTCCAGCATAATTTGTACATCGCTTTGCAGAACAACTGTTGGGCCTGTGGGAGTCCAGGACATCTGCAGYGAGCATCTCCTCTTGTACAAGCACGGCATAGGACATGACTGTACCAAGGGACATATTCTCGTGAACGTCTGGGTTTCTTGATTCAGTGTGCAAGAGAAGAAGGGGAAAATGCAGAAAGTATCTCCAAAAAAAAAAAAAAAGCTTACCTGGGATCTTTGGAATGATCTCTGCCTCATCTAGATTTTTACTTTTTGTGTTTGAAAGGAACGAAGTAAGATTTTGCACTTGCCTGCTGCATCTGTTTTCTCAAGCAAAGACCTGTTTGTTTTTCCATTGTGTCCGAACCATATTTGAAACAGACCACTGAGCCAAGTTACATCTAGCCTGTTTCTTTTCTCTTCTACTTCTGAACTATGACAGATTATCCTAACTTGGTCGCAGAGACCAAGCTGGAATGGAGATGACGTAGAGCAGCTGGGCAAGGGTGAAAAATCACAGACAGAATAGTGATAGATTTTGTCTGATATGCTGCTGATACGTTGCTGTGAAGTAGATTAATAAAGCTGCAGATTACTGAAATGATGACTTGTGCATATTGTCTTTCTTCACACATAGCTGAGATAGTATGCTTCCTGCAGCCAGTACCCAGAGAGATTTTGTGGGGACTGGGGAGCAATGGAAAARAATAGCGTGATGTTCTAGAGAGCACAACAAACAGTGTCTGTGCTCTGCTTACAACTTTGGGGGACCTTGTTGTGGGGGGTTTTCTGGTGACCTCTAAGGATCTAGAGGGTGCTTGCTGCTAACAGGAAGAGAGCTAGACAAGGACAACTACAGGAAGCCTTAGCTTCTCCTGGGAGAAGCTCTAGCTAGGTGTAGCTGCTGATAATGAGCTCTCTTGGTTGCTCCTAGTCAGAAGGAGTTAGGGCCTTTGATCCAGGTGGCCCTTGATTAGGGTGAGTCCAGCACCCTGTGAGTGTCTAGGGAGAGGCCTATGTAAGAGCCAGGCCCAGAGTGCAGTGAACAAGGATAGCAGTTTGTGCAACAGGGTGCAAGAAGGTACCTTTGTTTCCAAACCTACGAGTGAATGCTTCCTCAGACATGGTCATGACATGCTGCAGAGCATATTCCCCATGGAGGTGCTGCAGCAGAGGCATCAATCCAGATGGGCCCTCTGAGAGCAGAGGTCTCAGGCTGCAGGTCTCAGGCTGCAGGGAGTGCTTGRGGCCYCTCCRTGAGGCCTGGGCTGGCAGTCAGATCTCCTGCAGAAGGTCTGCTGTTTTGGACGAGTTGTATTGTCAACACAGTCRTAAAGGAGTTACAGCAGGAAGTGAGTAGGCTGCTCAGCATCTGTGAAGATGAGCAAGAGATAAACACAATATTCTCAGAGACTGTACAACTCCAGGAGTCCCTCCCCCCCCCCCAGCAGAGGAGTTGCTGGAAGGCTCTGTGCCGTATGAAGTGGTGCATCATAACTCTGTAGAAGAAGTCTGGAAACTGCTCACTTCTTGTAGGAGGAGAAAGGCTCCCTGAAGACTTGCAGTTGAGAAGCAGGTTTAGTGCCCTTCAGGCTGAGGGGCAGCTGGGCATGCCTTCAAGGGAGGCAGCTGGGCTGACAGACCCTGTGCCTTGCGGGAACACACAGAAGTGGCAAGTGATTGCTATGGGTGACTTCTTTCTTGCTGCAGGGGATGGAGACACCTATCTGCCAACCTGACCTCTTGTCTAGAGAGGTTTGCTGCCTGCCAGGAGCTCGAATGTGAGATGTCATGGAAAGACTACCAATTGTCCACACATTGGATCATTATCCTCTACTGCTCTTTCATATAGGCACTAATGATACCAAAGGCAATTTGAAAACCATTAAACAGGATTCAGAACTATGGGGGTGCTGGTCAAGGGTCTGGGAACCCAGGTCATTTTCTCCTCAATCTTGCCAGTGATGGGGAGGGATGGGAGGAGGAACAGATGGATTTTCCAAGTTAACAACTGGCTGTGCCACTGGTGTTGGCAACAGGGTTTTGATTTCTTTGACTGTGGGACCCTGTTTGAAGATGAACAACTGATGGGGAGAGATGGGATCCAACTCACTAAATGGGGCATGTAYATCTTTGCCAACAGGTTGGCCAGCCTTGTAAGGAGGTCTTTCAAATATGAAAGACGGGGGAAAGGGACAGTTACAGAGACAGGGTAGTCAACAAAACACAGCTTAAGTTGGGATGCCCTCAGTGGGTGCATGCAGCCAAGAAAGTACATTCAGGACATGACCATGGAGGATCCTCTTGCACCCCTCCAGGGAAACCTGCGTGCTCGATTTCCTCTCTGAAATGCCTGTACACCAATGCACGCAGCATGGGGAATAAACAGGAGGAACTGGAGATCTGTGTGCAGTCGTAGGGCCATGATTTCATTGCAATTACAGAGACACAGTGAGAGGGCTTGCATGACTGGAACACTGTCATGGATGACTACGAGCTTTTCAGGAAAGACAGGCCAGGRAGGTGAGGTGGTGGAGTTGCTCTTTGTGTGAGAGAGCAGCTGGAATGCATCGAGCTCTGCCTAGGGGTGGAGGAGGAGCGATTCAAGAGCTTATGGGAAAGGATTAAAGGGCAGGCTAACACGGGGGGCACTGTTGTGGGCATCCATTACAGGCCACCTGATCAGGAAGAGAAAGTTGATGAGGCCTTCTACAGACAGATRAAAGTAGCCTCACAATCATAGGCCCTGGTTGTCACGGAAGATTTCAACCACTCTGATATCTGCTGGAAGAACAGCATAGCTAGGCACAAGCAGTCCAAGAGGCTGCTGCAGAGCATTGATGATAACTTTTTGACACAGGTAATGGAGGAGCTGGTGAAGAGAAGTGTCCTGCTGGACCTTGTACTAACAAACAAAGAAATACTGGTTGGAGATGTGAAGGTTGAGGGCAGCTTTGGCTATAGTGACCATGAGATGRTGGAATACAGAATCTTGCAGGGAGGAAGCAGGCCAATAAGCAGGATCATAACCCTGGGCTTCAGGAGAGTGGACTTTGTGCTCTTCAGAGACCTACCTGGAGGAATACCATGGGTGAGGACACTAGAAGGAAGGGCGGTCAAACAGAGATGGTTCAGTGGTTCAAGCATCACTTCCTCCAAGCTCAAGAGCGGTGCATCCCTATGAGTAAGAAGTCCAGCAAAGGGGGCAGGAGACCTGCATGGATAAGCAAGGAGCTCCAGGCAAAACTAAAACAGAAGAAGGAAGTATACAAAATATACTCTTCCCCTAGAAGAGGAGATGGGCCACTTGGGAGGAGTATAGGAACGTTGTTAGCGTATGAAGGGATGCAATAAGGAAGCCTAAAGCCCATTGGTTTTAAATCTGGCAAGGGATGTCAAGGACCACAAGAAGGGCTTCTTCAAATATATCTGTAGCAAGAGGAGGGAAAATTTGGGCCCACTACTGAATGGGGCAGRGGCCCTGGTGACAAAGGATGTAGAGGAGGCRGAATTGCTGAATGCCTTCTTTGCTTCAGTCTTCACTGCTAAGGGCAGCCCTCAGGAATCCCAGAGCCTGGAAATAACAGAGAAAGTCTGGAGAAAGGAAGGCTTTCCTTTGGTTGAGGAGGATCAGGTTAGAGATCATTTAGGCAAACCTGACATCCAYGAATTCATGGGCCCTGATGGGATGCACCCACGGGTACTGAGGGAGCTGGCAGATGTTGTTGCCAGGCTGCTCTCTCTTTGAAAGGTCCTGGAGAACTGGAGAGSTGCCTGAGGACTGGAAGAAAGCCARTSTCACTCCAGTCTTCAAGAAGGGCAAGAAGGAGGACCCAGGCAACAACAGGCCAGTCAGCCTCCRTCTCTGGAAAGGTGATGGAACAGCTCATTCTGGATGTCATCTCCARGCATATGGAGGAAAAGAAGGTGATCAGGAGTAGCCAGCATGGAYTCACTAAGGGGGAATCCTGCTTAACCAATCTGAYAGCCTTCTGTAATGGAATGACTGGCTGGGTGAATGAGGGGAGAGCAGTGGAYGTTGTGTACCTTGACTTCAGCAAGSCTTTTGACACTGTCTCCCRTAACATCCTCCTAGAKAAGCTCAGGAAGTGTGGGTTASATGAGTGGACAGTGAGGTGGATTGAGAAGTGGCTGAATGGCAGAGCTCYGAGGGTCATCACCAGTGGCACAGAGTCTAGTTGGAGGCCTGTGGCTAGTGGAGTTCCCCAGGGCTCAGTACTGGGTCCCATCCTGTTCAACTTCTTCATCAACGACCTGGATGAGTGGATGGAGTGCCTTCTTAGCAAGTTTGTTGATAACACCAAGCTGGGAAGAGTGGCTGATACACCTGAGGGCTGTGCTGCCATACAGAGAGACCTGGACAGGCTGGAGAGCTGAGTGGAGAGGAACCTCCTGAGGTTCAACAAAGGCAAGGGCAGAGTCCTGCACCTAGGGAAAARTAACCCTAGGCACCAGTACAAGCTGGGGTGTGACCTTGTGGAGAGCAGCTGTGCAGAGAAGGACCTGGGAGTCCTGGTGGAGAACAAGTTGACTATAAGCCAGCAATGTGCCCTTGTGGCCAAGAAGGCCAATGGTCTCCTGGAGTGCATTGCGTGGATTGTTGCCAGCAGGTGGAGGGAGGTGATCGTGGTGCTCTGCTCAGCCCTGGTGGGGCCTCATCTGGAATATTGCATCCAGTTCTRGGCTCCCCAGGACAAGAGAGACACGGAGCTACTGCAGAGAGTCCTGCGTAGGGCTATGAGGATGATCAGAGGGCTGGAGCACCTGCCCTATGAGGAACGGCTGCGAGAGCTGGGCCTCTTCAGCCTGGGGAAGAGAAGACTGAGGGGGGGATCTTATCAGTGTTTACAAATACCTTAAGGGAGGGTGTCAAGGGGATGGGGCCAAACTCTTTTCAGTGGTGCTCAGCAACAGGACAAGAGGCAATGGGCACAACCTGAAACACAGGAAATTCCTGAATATAAGGAAAACCTTCTTTATTGTTAGTGTCAGGGCACTGGCCCAGGTTGCCAGGAGAGGCTGTGGAGTCTCCTTCTCTGGAGATCTTCAAGGCCCGCCTGGATGCAATCCTGTCTAACATGCTCTAGGTGCTTGAGTAAGGAGGTTGGACTAGATGATCTCCAGAGGTCCCTTCCAACCTCAACCATTCTGTGATTCTGTGATTCTATTGTTTCTRTGATTTCTAAATGATGTGCTTAATTATGAGGGTAGAGACTGGAGCAATGACAGTGATTTAATTTGGTTAATGAGAGAAAAGTCTTGGCCCCTGCTCTACACAATTACCATTTACATTCAACCTCCCAAAATAAGATCAGAAGTGGCTCAAGCTGTGCATACCCATTGTCTGAAAATACAGTATTACATCAATGAAACATCATTCATGAGGGTTTTTATTTTATTATGGGCAGTGATTTTGTACTAATGTACAAAATGATCTTTSTCCAATAGCTCTCACATTTGTAGCTCCTTGATTCCTTATGTAACATTCTAGAGTGAGAATATGATCTTTTAAGACACTCATGCATTTTGCTATTGTGGAAAATGGCTCTTTTAAATGTAGTAAAGAGGCAATTGTCATTCAAAAGAGTCCATTTTGTGGCTGGCCATTGCTTTCATATTCTCTACCAGAAAGCCCATAATTAATTCTGGCCTGTATATATCCTTTTATAACTTCTGATCCAAAGATCCATTTCTACATTCAGTCTGTATGAAAATATTTTTGCCAGAAGTCAGATTSAGAAATGGAAACTGTGACCTGTGTCGTCGTTGTTTTTTAATTTCAAAACCTGTTTTTCAAACTACTTTTCAAACTGCCCTGACAAAAATGAGAAACAGTGAGATGCACTAATTTTTAGTGTATGACTTTCCCTGCAGTTTTCCTCTAATTTCCTTTTCTCTATATCACTTTCAGCAGCATCATTGACTGATGAGGAAAAGGCAGCCTTTCATTTCCAGTGTGAAATTTGCCCTGACAGATTGTGGTTGTGCGAGCTACAAGCTAATTTGCCATTAGGTGGGTGACACCGTGACTGAAACACCTTGTGGTCGCTCAGCGATGGAGGCATTGCAGACTGCTGCTGCTGCCTCTTCGTTAAATGGTGCTTAAGGAGCACACCAGGCCAGTGCTCTGGGACAAGCACTTGGWTTTAGTAAGCTTTCTAGTGGACACAATAAGAGTTTGTTTTTCCTGTAAAACCAACATATTGAAGAAATTTGGCTATGTGCATAATGATCTATTTTTCTAGATTGTAGAACTCAGATGTGGTCAAAGGGGAGTTGCTGCCTCTTAAAAATGCATCAGCTTAGGAATTTAGTCTTTATCCCTCAGAGTCCAGACTTAACCTCAAAAACAAGCAGCAAGCCCCTCCCTCCTGTCTTTCACTTTAACGATATGGATTTTTTCTTCTTTATGAGAAATCCTTTCATACTATTGTGTTTTTTGCTGTGTTCAATGATAGTATATAGCAAYGGCTGTTCACACGGAAATCTATTTAACCTATGTAAACTCTTTCTGTTTCTCTTTTATTTTTAGAGCTTAGGAAGGTATTTCAATTCACTTTAAATTTTGCTTCTGATCTCTTTCTACAATTAATTTAACAATATGGCTAATATTGAGCTAGACAAAACAAACAAAAGATAGCAAATCTTACAGACTTCTGTTTAACGTTGAAGTTATGGATTATGCATTTAGTATTTGTATTTCTTCATGTTCCTTTTTTTATCCATGTTCTGAATACAGTTGTAAGTTTCTAAATAATACAGCTGTATGGTTAGACATATATTTTGAATGGAGCGATTTATTTTTAATGGTGAAACAATGTAAATTAATTAAGTTCCTGAAGAAAGATTAAACAGTTGTGCTCTGGTTGACATGCTCCTTATACTGTGCTATGGCCTATCACCAGTGAAGAAGAATTGGTGGGTGAATATCTGTATTGCAGAATACTGAATCAAAAAAACCTATTTTTTAAACAAAATTCTCATGTGATTATTCAACTTTCAGAGCTAAACTTTCAAATTTTGAAAGTTTGAGCTGCTAACTACTGTTTATATATTAACTGCGAGTTTTCAAACTCTCCTCTGGACAAATGAAGATCTAAAATACACAGTATTTTAGAGCTAGAAATGGAAAGAAGAACAATTATAGCAGAAAGAAGATAGTGAATACATTTACATATTTTTAATGGCATACTAATCAAATCTGTATGACTAGACTCATGAAGCTGTTACAACTTCATGTCACTAGAGAAGTCCAACAGCATATGACTCCATGTTAATATTGTATCTGCAAAATAGCYCCGCTCGCACAGCAAAACTTAACCGTACAGCAAAATCTGGATTTGCATAGTGCATATAAGCCATTATCTGCTTGCACATGCTTTTGCACCTTCCTCAGGTAACACTTCAGTAATCCTTYTTGTGGCTTCATTATCTGAAATATTATTGCTCTTCAGAGCACAGGTGAAGATTGCCATTTTGAAGGAGAGTTGGGGTATATATTGCTGTTCTCATTACTTAATCAGCCACGTCAGGACACCTAGATCTGCTCCAAAGAGCTAGAATTTGTGTTTGAAATAACCAGTTCTTGCACAGTGTCAGTCTCTGTAGAGGCTGAGGCAACCGTTGAAAGCAGAATGACAGAGAAGAGAGATTATATTCTTTGGAATATACTGCAGTATAAAATGAAAATAATTGCTTACTTCAGGTAGAAAATCAATGATTTCTCTAATATGTTGTCATAGGCAGTAAGAGTTTGGCATAGCAATCAGCTCTAAGAATGCCATTAGTGGGTTTTTTTTTTTTTTGTTATATTGGTGCCATTATTCTTAAAAATCTATGTTTTATAGGAGATGATCCATGAGGTAATTTTTTTTAGTTAGAAATTTTTCACATCTGAATGAATTTGTATGACTAAGGCATGARAAATATGGTGAGGTTATGGAAAGGTTTTCAGATGGAGATAAAAAACCTCTAGTGAGAAGACACTGGAAAAAATAATTAAAGAATTCTCACAAGGTAGTTAAACTCCTGATCAGCATTATTCAGGAGCTTAGCAGTCTGTACACTTTAGGTCCATGAATGGAGAAAACTGACGTATCTAATTGTAGTTGCTGGTACACGTATATTTAAAGACAGTAAATAAATTAAGAAGATGAGTAATGTTTGTGCCCTACCAGCACTTCCTACTAGCTATTTTACAACTATTTGACAAGATAAGAACGGGGAGAAAATCTATCATCCAAAGAAAAAGCATTTCCTTATCTCTGAAAAAGACACACTTAATATCCTAGTAGAGGAATTGTATTCTGGCTTGCAAGATTATTTTGTGGGGTTTTTTGGTCCTCTTTTCTCATTTTTACTTTAATGTATGTTTGCTTTTTTTTTTTGCAGAAACCATAAAATTATGTAGCTAACTGTAATTGGGAACTGTTTTATGATGGCAAATAGAAATACTTTGTATGAAGCAACTGTAGTGCTGCATGAATTTGGATTAAAAGCTTTCTCAGAGGAAGTAACTGAGGGTATGAGTTACACAGTTGGGTATGGGAATTTAACGTTTTTTTTTAATCCGTGTGTACAGTCTGGGGTGAACCCCATTATCCTGCACTGTAATTACTGAAAACTAGAGGTAGAATTATAAAAAATGGCCTCTTAAAAGGTTTTTTTTTTGTAAAAACATTATGCCTTTATAAGAAACATATCAGAAATGACAATTCAATGAATTTGGAGCAAATCTGAGGGTCTGGGATACATTTGGGATAGCACTTTAAGAAAGAAATTACACAAAATATCCCCAAACATGAATTAATACTTTTCCACAACATTGTGATGGGTTCAGTGAACCAACATTTACAGTGTTCTTATATCTTTATTTTAGTAAATTTACATTTTTTTTTTTTTTTTAGGTGTTGTAGAGCCTGTCTAGCTTTGATTGTTTTAAGCAGCTGACCTCTCAGTCATGTTTAGGTGACTACTTCTGACCAGTACAGCAGGGATTTCGTTCTGGAAATCAAAGCAACTTCAGGTTGCTATCCTATTGTGGCAGCAATGGGCCTAAGCAGAAACAATAGAGGTTCAAAGTAGCTATAAGGAGAAACATTTTCYCCATGAGGAGAGTCAAGCAGTGAAGCCCTGAGACTGTGCAGTCTCTTTCCAAAGAGGTTTCCAAGACCTGTGTGAATAGAGCCCTGAGCTACCTGGTCCTGACCTCAGAGTGGCCCCTGCTTTGAGCAAGAGTTTGGACTAGAGACCTGCTGAGGTCCCTTGCAACCTGAGCTATCCTGTGAGTCTATGATCCCATGATGATCCTGCCTTCATAATAGCAGAGAAAAGAAAAAAAAAAATACTTTTGTATTTCATTCCAAAATCCCAAGCCAGTCCATTTTGATTCCTAATTTCACTGAGTTCTCTAACTTAAAACAATCATCTAAATGAGAAAAAGTATGACATGAAAAAGGTTAAAGTTTTTTGTTGATTTTGTGAAACAAAGTTACTAACTATTTATTTATTTATTAATTTTTAGAACTCTATGCGTGGATTACATGTATACATTAATTGTATACATTCCTGTACACATGGCTTGGTAACAGAACTTGCTATTATTTTTTTACCATAGATTTTCTTGTAGCCAAAATATTGGCATAACTTTGTTCTGATTAAAAAATAAGACCTTTTGACATCCTAAAAATTGAACATTTTCTTTGGATATATTTTCTTGGAGCTCATCTGTTCATGTTATTGTTTAAAATAACATGATTGTAGGAGGCTCTTACCCATTTTGCATATTAAGAGCAACAAAAAGCAGTCTTTTAAAGTTGCTGTAACTGAATGATTTAAGAATCTTAAACACTGGATAAAGCAGGAATATTTTTGTTTGTTTTCAGGCTGGTCATATCCTGCAAATCTTTGGAAACAATTTGGTTGGTTCATTTCTCTGTTCATCTCTTCAGCTGGATCTGAGAATGGTTCATGTCATTAATATGCTTCTCTGTTATTAAAATGTATTTAATTATAATGAAAAACATGTGAAATCAATTGAAGCCTTCAACTGGGATTTTAGGTGCAATTATTACTTCCTTTTAATTCATAACTCTTATGGGAGTGTGCCTAGCATTTAATTTATCAAATCCTGTAACACTTATATTATTGCAATATGGTTTAGATAACTGAATAAAATTAGGAGTGATTTTTACAGATGTGAATGATAAAACCATTTTCACAGTTTGTAAATCTGATTTAAGTAAATAATTATGGTTCAGAAAAGTCATGAGTCATACAATCATAGAAATTTGTTGATGCCTGGAATCTGTGAACAAGGATCAGTAAATTCATCTCTTATTATTTCAATATATTATACTATGTTTTAAAGTGATATCTGTTCAGCATCTGACTCTAGGCAATCTCCATATGAGAAACTGGATCACTGCTTGCTAAGTTGGACACTGTAATTGTCTTTCTGGGTAGGTAGAGAAAACAGCTTTCATGAATTAGACATAGGTTCTCCTTTGAGTTTAAAATCAAGTCCTTCTGCTCAGTCTACCTCTATCTTTCCTTGTTGGTCTGAGCTGTTTTTCATGGATATCCAGATATGGAATTCTCCCATCCTGTAGTCACAGATGATTCCAAACCAAAATGGCCAAGTGCCTGTTTAGTCCCCTTTATTTTAAAACTGACAATTGCTGATTTTTCTTATTCTTCCCTGTGGCCTTGTGGTAGGCTCTCATGATCTGCTCTGCCGTCTTCCTGATTGACTCTGCTTGCTTTCTTCTTTGAAAAGTTTTTGTCTGCCTTGGGCTGACATTGTATCACRTTTCTGATGTACTCACTTGCCAAGTGGTTGAATGAGGATCAAGTCATGTCGGAGCCCCCTCTTCCTTCATTGCAAACGTCCATGGTGAGCAGACCTGAAAAATGTGCAGGCTGGACAGGACCATGGATGCAGAGGAGACAACAAAAGTAGAGCATATCTAGGGAATACATAAATTGAAAGTAGTATTTGTGCATGRATATTCAGTGCATTTTAGGAAAGGAATTGGAGAAATGTTATATATGGAGTGTTGTGCTCTGACTATTCAAAGGCAATTGTTGTGGCATAATTAGAAAATAATTGAATCGTGGAAGCTTGGCTAATTTGGAATGTTGTGAAGTGCTGTAACAGAAATGGGTAATTAGAAATAAATTGCTTTTGACAGAGATAAAGGTGTTTCATTTGTGAGAAGATAATTTCCTATAAAGAGTATTCTTACCCTGGGTGAGGAAGATGTTCTAATGGAATCTCTGGTGTGTTGGGCAGTTCTGATACTAATCTGTGGATAAGATACTGATAAGAACACTAGAGATGATGTTAAAGGGGTATGAGATAAATGGCAACATACTAGTATTTAAGCAGTGAGAAATGGTATCCCAAATACATTGTGAGACTTACAATGATGTCATATTTAAAAGAATATGTAGGCTAAATATTTTAATTTATAAGAAAAGTCTGAAGAAGGGTTCTTTAGACCATTCTCAAAGAAGAGACAATAACATTTCCAGTTACCATATTCTTTCAGACCAAGAAGTGTTAAAAGTATAGAAAGAACAGCAAATTATTGTTAAGGTTTTGTTTTGGAAGAATACACCTTCATTTCTAGCAATAAAGCAAGGTAAATTTTCACTTCTGATTTTTGCCTGGGAAAAACTTTGATGGGTTTATTTTTAGCATGACTAGTCAGAATCAAATGTAAGAAAAGTTTGAAATTCTAATTAGACTCAATCTAATCTGACAACTAAACAATCCTAAATTGGACAGGAGAACAGAGTTTTCACACAGTTTACTGAACAAAATTAATTGGGCAGCCCACAGCAAGAGTTCTCTTTCCCTGAAAGTGTTTATTTCAATTCATTTTGACTTTCTTCTCTAAAAGAGTTCTATTTTCTTTTAAAGGGGACAATTACTGTTAGATGTTCTTGCACCATTTAGATGAGAATACTCACTGAGTGCAAAAACAAATTTCAGGCTATTGCCCCTTTTAGACTATGGTTTAACAGAACATCAGCTTTTTTCCTGTTTACAGGAATATCATAAGAAGATAAATATGTAGTGAGATTTATTCTATGAAGTGTGATTAGCAAAGGGTTAAAAATCCTCATCAACTTATCAGTAAAATTGAATATTGAGAATTGTTCTTTACTGGCCACCTCAACCAAAGGTCCTTTGGCTATGCCTTCTGACAGCCAACTGATTGCAGCCATCTCTCAGTGACTGCATAATTTTGTTAATTGTTCCTGTGGGACACATACAATGGTCCTGGTGTCATTTACCTTCAGAGTTTCTATGTGTGCCATCAYGAATTAAAATAAAAGAACAAGAAGGAGAGCTTTTAGTACTTCTTTGCTTGCTCTGTTGGGTTGCAAGTTGCAAAAGGAGTGCTCTTTAGCAGAGCATGAAGTCTTATCTTCACACCTGAAGCATGAAATTATGGTATTAGGGAGATTAGGGTGTCTGCCCTAACTTTGGCTGAGGGAAGTTAGATTCTAAGTTTGAGCTGGTCATTGGAGACTTCCTTATTACTCAACAGAAAGAAAYAACAATCTCAAGCTTTTTCTCCTGCTATAGCAAGTCAGTTCCGTTGCCCACTGAATTGTTTCCATGGGCTGCAGGTGAGCTAAGGTATAGCTTAGCCTGTCTAAGAAAGGCCTAACTCTTAGACCTTTATGGCTCTGTCCACTTGCCAAGCCACAGTCAGCAAGTGCCATTTGAGATCTAAGCTGATAGAGATATCTGTGGAAGGCTGGCAGATGTGATGGAGGGCTTATGGGAACGCATGTTTTTGTGCCGGAGCAGCAAAGGGTTGTGTGGGATCTCACTTGGGTCAGGATGACTGTGTGTGGGCAACTGAATCAGTCCCATCCTCAGCTCAGCAATGGCATCTCTATGCTTAAAAACAGTGTTTTACGGGAAAACCATGTTAATGGAAAACTTGGGTCTTTAGCTTTCACCCTTAACTAATATTCAAAATTAGCATATAGCAAAGACAAAGCTGAATGCATTTAGAGGTGGGACTGTTCTGTATCCTTAGTAAATCTTTTAATGACAAAAGCTAAAGATTCGATGTTACAAATTTAGAATTTGAGTTAATCTTGCATTCTCTCCCAAAATAAAGAAAAATCCTGTTTTTAAGTCCTAGTAACTTCATATATTTCCTTCATCCTGCTTTATTTATCATATTGGATTAAACTTCTGTAGCTAACCATAACAAAAAGTAACTAACCAMTTCTGACTAAAAATGACCACAGTGTAATTTTTTTCTACTTTCTGCTTAATCTGTTTTTTCTTTAAAAAATAAAGCTGTTTTTTTTCAGCTTTATACACAGCCACACTGAGAGGACCCCAAAGGATTTTTTTATTTAGTTGTCTCTTATTAGGTTAAATTTAGCAACAGCTGCTTGTGGCTACTATCTAATTACTGAATGGCTCAAACCAGAAACTTATTATTATTTGGTTTGTGTGGGAATAGCATACATTCCTTGTACCATATGTTGTTGGATATTCTTAGGAAGCTTGTACAGCATAAGCACAGAAATTGTGTTAATAATTTTAAAATAATCACTACTGGACCCTCTTTTTTATCAGCTTCTTGTAAAGCTGAGAATTACTGCTTTCTAAGCAATCAACAGAGAGGCCCTTTAATTGAGATTTTTTGGGGGCAGAACAGATATATTCACTTTTTTCATAAACTATGATACTTTTTCATAGCTATGATACTAAAATGGCTGCATTTGAAATTTAGGTGATTGCATATGAGAGAAGCAGCTGRGTAAACTTGGGTAGCTTATTCTGTGCTGCTGTGTCCCAAATAAGCTAGATAAAACAGAAACYGGCTGTGTTATCAGCTTTTCGTATGTGAGACTGTTTAAGGAAAATGAAGCCTATGTTAAGTGTTTGTGAAGCAAAATTAACACTTATATGGAGAAAATGATTTAGCTATCTTACATATTCCCCATGTTTTAATTAGTCTGTAAATTGTTTGGAGAAGGTTTATCTTTGGTTTTGTGTATCTACACAGAGTTTAGCACAAAACAGGCTCTAATCTATAGGCGGAGCTGCTATGAACTGCATCAACTTGTAATGTGAAATCTTCCAGATGTTGTTTTGTTCAGTGTTTTGAAATATTGTAAATATAGAATGATGATTCTCTCTGGATATCTTCTTTTCCCTCCTTTGCAGCTGAAGAATYTCCAAATAAGAAGAAAGTAAGATCATTTCTTAGCAAGAGCTTACTGGTTTATTATTCTATGCTCATCTTCCTATGGCAGCCATAATTACTTGCTTACTACTGTAATCTCAACTATCTTGTCATTGACCTCAAAGAATATCACTTTGAGGCTAAAACATATCAAAACTGGCCCTCTCTTTTGCCTTCTTCACTTTCAGCATGAGTTCTTTTATCCCTAGGCTATGGACTAATTTACTTTGGCCTAAAGTCTCCTTATGTGCAGCTAGAGTCAAGCACGCAATGCAACAGGATGAGAAGAATGGGGAATTAATCTATCTTAATAGATACAGATAGGTCAAGATAACAAGAAGACACCGTGTTGAGCAACCAACATAGCTTCTGTGCAGACAGCAATTGATTCTGCAGTTATATGGATGCATTTTGTGGAGCAGAGCAACTGTGTAAAGTTAGCCTTGGAGTTAAGAGCCTTGGGTTTGACTACTTCACACTTTGCTTTTGACCTACCTTATGACTTTGGGCAAAGACCTGTTTTTTTTTTCAAATTTTTCACCATGTACTATCAAAAATGATGTATAACTTAGAAACAAAATTCTATCCAGATTTATCCTATTCTTTAAACTTATTTTCAGGATTAACAGCCTTCAATCTAAYGAAACCCTGCGTGCAATACAAAAATGGTAGGTATGAGGAAGGGTCAATACCTCTATGACCTGTGTTAGATAACAATACCGTGATGTGCTGGAWCCGTTGCAATGCTTCTTACTATTACTTTAAAATTTTTTCCTAAAAACAGCTGTGTGGACTGTACTGTAATGATGTGTGTGGCTGTGCACRCATGTTCAGAAATAGCCATAACAACTGTGGACCTTAGGTACACCAGGTGTGCTCTTTCCATTACATGTTAGAGGAATGCTACAACATACCTATCATGTCCTCAAGACATAAACCAGAGACATAAAGAGGGAATTCTCCATACAGCGCAATACACTGCTGGTGGTAGAGGCAGCCCCAGGCRTCACCTCTACCTTCCCAACTCTGCTGTTGGATGAAAAGTGGTTTAGGAAGCTAATGATAAACCAGTTGGAAAATAGCAGCATATGGGGCCAAGTGTGTGAATCTACAAATGTTCACAGAATTTCAGAGCCTTGAAAGGATTTCAGAGTCTTGTGACTTGCTCAAGGCTGTGTTCTGTCATATCCTCATCAGTCATCTCAGGGATGAGCTGGAGTGGCTGAGCCAGGAGCTTATTGGATATCAGATTTKCTGGAGCAGGTCTTGCTGGATATCAGAGTTACTGGAGCATGTCTGCAGGATGGTGTAGGACTGTCACGAAAGCCGCAGTAGCTTCTATATCTGAGGATTCAGACCCAGTCTGTGCTTTGGGAGGGATGTGTGTGCACAATGTTCAGTGCTAGCTTTCTGTAGAGCATTTATGACCATTATATTTTCATRGGTTAAACCTCTAAAACCTATAGCCTGCACAATCCCTTCTCCACTCCAGTAAACATGAGTTTAGTACCAATTTGGTGTGTGTGCCTATGTCTAGCTATGTGCAAAGTTACTATCTACTACTATGCTATCTCATTGTTCCCTACTGAGAGCAGTCATCTGCTTCAATGGACTGTTGGATTGGGAGAAGGACAAGGAAAATACATTAAGGACTTCAGATGAGATTTAAGTTGAAATTAACCCTATTTAAAAACTAGTGCAGAAACTCTATTTCAGCAGCTGCATTACCAKGGAGCAACAAGGTCAGGATGCCCACAGGGCAGAGGAGCTGGGAGCGGAGGGTGGTGATGAGGCTGCCAGGTCAGTGACTCACCAACTGGACACTGTCCTGTGGTACCTGACAGAGTGCAAGGGGAGTACAGTGAGGATAACAGGGTTTAGCCAAGAGTCCTCCAGACAGTACCTCCAGACAAGTCCATAGTGATGAGGTAGGCCTGAGGTCAAGCTGGGAAGCCAAGTCAGCAAGGCAAGGCCAGGATCAGCAAGGCACAAGATCAGGTCTTGTGACATAGGTTAGGAAAGGAACAAGAGTCAGGGCTTGAGCTTTAAYTCAGCTCCAGAGTAAAGGGATGGAGGGCCCCAAAGAGTTCTCCCAACTCTTYCTCACAGCATAACTGTTTTCTCTGCAGTTTGATCCAGGTTGCACAGCTACACCATATRAGAAAGCTGGCCTTATGCACAGGCAGACAACCCCCTAGAAAGTGGTTTAAAGAGGTTGCATGGCTGGCTGGTGCCCTCAGGACCCTGACAGCAGTTCCAGTTGTGTGTCTAAAATCATTTAGTGCCTATRTCATGGGTAGATTTCAACTCATACACCGTGGTGCACTGATCTGGTTCTGGTCTAAAGTCCACTATGATGTTAAAGTGGAATGTGGAATCGTGGAATAGTGYCTACTTCTGGGGAAATGGCCTGCTAGCAACATCCCTGACATAAAACAGCTTTACTGAATCCAGCAGAACACTATAGGCACAGTCTTTGGGGATGTAAGAGTGTGAGGGAATTCTAGGTTCATTTTTCTCCTCAATCTCAGAGGATGTAAAARCATAAAAACTTTCCTGGTCAAAGCTGAACTACTACATAGTTAGTACAGAAAAGACTGAAAATGAATTTATTTTAGAATGTYGTGAGAGAAATGCAAATAATTTAGAGAGTAGGAACTGAGTCTCAGTACCTCTCTGCTCTTGGTGATCTCTCTGTTTCCTTCTGAAAGCTTTTGTCTGAGGAAGTGCCATATACACAAGAAATTTTCAGCCTCTTAAAGATAGAACTGATGGGAACAAAGCAGAAGTGGGCATCAAAACTAGACAAGCTTTCACTGTTTCTTTCAGTATGGAATAGATAACATCAAACGAAGTCAGCAAGCGAGTGAWTCAAAACAAGAAGAAATGGGTTGGTTCTTCAAATTATGTTCTTCACACTCCTTTCCTGAGGATGGTGTGCACATCAAAAGTTTAGAAGGCTTGTAAAAGTGACTGAATGAATGGCCAGAAGAAAAATACATCAAAGATGATGCTTCTGACCTGAAAAATATGAGTCAGAAATTGCTGATGGCTGTGTGAGTATCCTGAGGAAATACCGTTGGCCACTGCCAGCTAGGATAGACTGACTTTTAGTAAAAGCCAGTACAGACTATAAGCTTCCTCATATGTCCTATGGATGAGTGCAATTCTAAAAATATGAGTGCCAGTGTGACCAACAACTGTATTTTCAAAGCATAAGTCCTGCTGGGTTAGGTGCCTACCCTCTGCAGAGAGTTTTCAGCTGGCAGAAATATCTTGGAAACCCACGAGTGTTTTGTGCAGCTCAGCTCAAGATCTTAGCCACCTGCTCAGAGTGTTTTACAAGCTAGCCAAGCTGCTCCCAGCTGAGAGTATAGATGTAATTGGTTCTCCCTGTCAGCTGTACGAGGAGTGTCTAAATCCCTTTGACTAATCCTCCATAGTCCAGGTCCTATGCTTTCATCCTGAATGAAGTTTAAGTTGGACATGGCTGAATTAGCTTTCTTGACCATGCTCTGAGTACCAAATGGCATAGTATTCCTCTGAGAGYAGCAAGTTTGTCCTCAGCACAGCTCCTTGACAAAGAGAAATTACTRCGATCCTCATTTTTCCAATCAGGAACTGGAGTACAGACATTTGGGCGGCATGCCCAGGGTCCTACAAGAAACCTGCAACAGAGCCAAGATATTTAGTACTGAAGTTGCCACAGTTTATGGG
Source organism: Rhea americana (assembly GCF_003343005.1). NCBI lineage: Eukaryota > Metazoa > Chordata > Aves > Rheiformes > Rheidae > Rhea > Rhea americana. The sequence continues at coordinate 13,660,985 of NW_028186423.1, forward strand.
TTATTTAAATGATGATCATCATTATGATGATGATTACAAATGTACAACCTGTGACTTAGGTCAGAGTTTGAGCTGATAAGAACATGAAGCACTCTGGCCCGTGTACTACATAATTCAGGAAGACTCTTCCTGCAACTGCTTGAGTGATTATTCTAAACAATGCTCTGCTGTCCATTCCCATCCTTATCTCTGATACTGTTTCTCCTAAAGCTGAATCACCTATTGWATCTTAAGTGGATTTTATGGAGTGTTCTGCATTTTATATCCTAYGCTATGGTGTTGGAGCATTTTCTGTAATGTTTTGTTGAAGCTTTCTGRAGTAAATATTTGAAATATATTGCAAACCAAGAGCAAAAACTTATCAAGCTGTCAAATCAAATATAAAATGTCATTATATAAGAACAGGAAAATTATACATCATAGGATATCTTACATAGAAATGAGGAATAATGCCATGGAAAAGGTACATTTTTTCCCTTTTTTTGAGCAGTTTTATTTGTCCAGTTTTATGAAGCTGGTACATTTTAGATGTATTTTCTGAATGCAGAAAARACCAACACTAATGTTTTAAAAGTATCTCAGATAGCTATTTAAAAACACAGCTTTTATTCCTGGAATTATTGTATTGTTTTATTGTCAGTAGCAGATCTAATTTTCCTCTTTGGAAGAGTATCATGTGAATCTTTTAAATAATCCACTTCTAAAATGTCTTGTACCACCAGTTCAGGCAGTAGTTTAATTTAATTTAAGATGTAATAGAATTCTGTATCATTTTGATTTGTATCTAAAGTTTTACTTTCTATAACTGCTTTTTCTTGTAATAGTTTTAGTTATTTTGTAGTCCAGGTAAGAGTAATACTAAAAAACTGACACCTGTTTCTCTACTTTCTATTCAAGCTTTACGTTAGTGCTGCTCTTTCTAGTGTAAATGCACTGACAAAACTAAATAATCCAGTGGATATCTGCAGGTGGTATTCGTCTTGTCGCGCTATAATTACATACAGCATAGGGCCTGCTTGTAAACGGGTAGTCTAGGCTCCCTCTGCAGTTGGTGGAGGTCTCACCACTAAAGTCAGTGGAGATTAGATGGTGATTCATCTCACCACATTCTTTTACTCCTCTTTTTTCTTGGTTTCTGTTGGATCTCGAATACACTGTGTTGGTAAGTGAACTCAGCCCAACATGGTGGCAGGCATGGAGTTACTCTAAYAAGATTTCTTTGATTTCACTAAAACAACAAATCAAAGCTGTAYTTTGCTGTTTACAATTGCAGGGTTTTCTCAGCAAAAAATGGCTATATACACAACTTCCCATATATGGCTAATCTGTTGGATTTCTGAAATAAATGATTGACAGTGAAAATGATCTCTGTCTTGKCCTGCTTTCAGAGGAAGTAGGGTGGGAGGTTTAGTGTAGATCAAAGACTAAAACTCCATCTCACCAGAATCCTGGAAATTCTAAATATAAAGATACTTCTAAAAGATGAACATAGTCTCTGTACTTTCCCTGGAGTTCACGGAAATCCATCTCCACTTGCAAAAGCCACACTAAACAACCTGCAGATATGCAGAGTGTAATGACGGTGATATTTATCTCAATGGTAAATTCAGGAACAAGCGTTCCAATTACTGTAAGTGCAGTAGATGAAAAGACAAAATAGATCTGTCTGAGTCTGAGTTTCAGATTAACCTGGATATTTCATGTTCGGTGTTGTGAATATTATGGTGTTGTTTGTTACATGATTATTTCTTCCATAAAATTTTTTGATCTTAGGTTTAGAAATCTACCTTCATTTCTCAGCTCCTTCTCTGCTCTTCCATGCTACTGAACAAACAACTTTTTGTTCTAGAAGGCAAAGAAATGTATCTGGGGTGGAGGAGAAATATAATAACCAAGTGGAGTTGGAGTTACTTTGAGTTCCCTACTTTAATGTCAAATCCACTTAAGAAATAGAATATCCTTTCTTGTCTCTTCCTACCCCCAAATCAAGGCTTGTTGATGTGAAAAACAGTTGGGAAAATGACTCTCAAACAGCAGATTGAAACATCATTCTTGTTTTTTTTTTGGTCAGATATGTAGGACAAAATGAGAGGAAGCAATTCATATTGCACATATCTCATATGCAAATTCAGCATTCCTATGTCTGTCAGGCTGCAAGACTTAGCTGGTGTAAACTGGTGCAAGTCAGGTGACTAATACTGGCCCAGTTCTATCCTTTGAGATATTGGAACACCTTTATTCAAAACATGAGGACTGTGATACTCACTGGTAAAAGGTAATACATTTCTAAACAAAAAGAGGGGAAAAGGTGCTCTTCTGCAGAATTCACAATCACAAAAAGTGAGTTTTCGTGAAAACAAAAAAAAAATCACAAACTGAAAAAGCTTCCATTTCTTTATAAAAATGATAACAGGAAACTGTTAACTAGATGTAAAATTCTGGAAAGAAGGAAAGATATGTGCCTATACCAAAAAACAAAACAAAACAAAACAAAACAGAAAAAACATAATGGTGTCCCTGATCGAGTATGTTGCTATTTTAGGCTATTAGTACTTTCACAGATCTGCTACTTCTAGAAATGCTATCCCAAAGAAATGGTTCACGGAAACAGGTAAAACACCCCGGTTTGGAGATGATGGTAGTCTCTCGACRGGCAGATACGGAGCAGGACCGCTGTGCTGCGGAGGTGGAGCCCTGACCTCTCATTTTGGGGCTGAGCTCCATCTCCCGGGCTCCTGTGCAAAGAGGCAGCCCGGCTCCGCTCCGGCGCTCAGCGACACCCTGGGCTCTCCGTGCTTGAGGGGTCTCTGTTCTCATCTCTGGCGGACTGAGGTACTGCACAGCTCTGCGCCAGGCATCTTTTCAGAGCAAAGTCTAGGCACCTGCACGCTGAGAATGCTGCAACACAGAATTATGTTGCAGACAGTGAGAAACACATGGCTTTCACTTAGGCATTCAGAATAATTTTTCGGAGATACTTATCTTTCTCCATTAATTGTTCATGGAGCCTATATGCCTAAAGCAAGTCTTCTGAATCAGCCTGCCAGCTTTGGAGAAACAGAAATACCTTGCCAGCTCTATTAATCACTGTAATGTCTGARCAGGGGACATAAGTAGGGGAGCTACCACTGCTTTAAATTCTTATTAGTAAACAAAAAACTATATACCAAATGAAAAATTAAAAAATTAAACTGGTGCAGACATGGTTGGTAGGGTGAGGGTGGAGATGGAGAACGTATTAGGGAAAGGGAGACCAGCAAGACATGGTTCTTTTTGATCAGCATAATGAAACCTSAGAGGAAATACTCCTTACGGTCATAGATATGAAGTGTGGAGGAGAAATGTTTATGTTCCTAGCATGTAAGTTCAATAAATGAGTATAAACTATCAGTAAGTAGATTAGGATRGGAAATAAGTTTTCCCTCCAAGCAGGGAGCAGAGTATTTGAAGAAAACAAGAAAAGTAAGAAACCCAGCTGATCTGAAGGTGCTGCATTTAGAGAGTAGGTAGCAAGCTTGCTTCCTGCAATAGGAAACGGGAAGACTTGATGATCTGGTAATATATTTCATCCTCATGTTCCCATCACTATTTTTCATTATCCCTTTTAGTGCTTTCCAGCTCCATCATGAATTCACTGGACAGATTTTTCCATAGTCTCCACTGAAGATGAAATGTATTCACYTGCTTTCCATGTTATATTTGTAGTTCAGAATTGATAATCAAAGGTGTTTATGTACTGGTTTATGCTTTTTTGCTGCTATGCTTATGAACTGTCACATTTGTGAATATAATTCTTACTCAGCTGGTTTATACATGCAGACATTTTCTGGAAAGCTGAAAAAAACCATATCTGCTTACTTAGGGTGGGGGACCTTCCTCAAAGACTTCTATCTCCACAAAAGTGCTGTTTCTTCCTCTTAAAGATTTTCATATCACTAGAGGCCACTAACCTTTAGATCATTTTGTGGTTGAAAGGATGTTTGTTTTTGGAAAATAGTACTGACAACCTCTGATTTTCTGGTTTCATGATGTGCAGGTTCCTGTTTTTTTTAGATTATTGTGCCCCAGAGTCATGCTGTGCCTTTTCTCTTGATGAAATATTGTGAGAAATAGAAGAAGTGCGTATGTCTAGTGATGTGTGAGAGAAAAAAAAAAAGCATATTTGAACCATCTGTGGAACGAGTCAAGGAAGAATATTACTTCCCATGGCTTTTCAAGAAGAATAGCCTCAGGCTAACTGAGGTATTGCCATACAGAAAGCATACTATGCCTTCTCTATTTGTTAGATTTGTGTCTGAAACAARACATAAGCAGGTTAATAAGCCAATGGGTTTTCTAAATTCATGTAGGCTCTTTATGCATGTACATTGTTACATGCGTGTTGGGATAYGTAATCATGTCATATGTGAGTCTAAATGTGTAGGAAAAGATGAAACAATCAGAAAACGGTGAGAAACATTTAAAAACAGCATTCAAACTATGTAGAACTCAGAAGCTCAGCTTACTGGTGCTGAAAGAAGAGAGAAGAACCTATTGATGAATTGAAGGAAATGGAAATGATAATTTCTGAGTTAGGCTAGCTAGTTTCAATCTAGTATATGCTCCTTCAGTCTCTAAGACTCCAAAATTTTCTGTTATGGTATCTAACCATTCTATTAATGGAGGACCCTACAAATAAAAAGAAAATCCTGTATATCCATGCTGGAAGTAAGTTCTTTATAAATGATCTGTTTTGAGCATATGACAATAGCTGAGACTGAATCTACAYGGTATGGTACCCCCACTCTTTCCTCTCTAGGAAGGGAAAATGGTCCTGCTCACTCTCTTAAGGCAGCTCCGGCACTCATGTAGTCCTGATTTGAGTAGGTTGAACTAACTTATCTGACRTAAGGCAATTTCACTTTTTTTGAGGGGGAGAAGGGGAGATGAAGTTTTCTGCAAGATTAGCAAATATGCGTCCAACGATGGCTGAAGTCAGCTCAAAGTAAGGAGAAAAGCACATAGTCAGGAGCTGAGATGTTAGCAGAAAAAGAGTGGACATCCTTTTTTTTTTTTTTTTTTTTTTTTATAGTGAAATGTTGAATTAGTTCAAATTGTATTTTAATAGCTTCAACTGGAAAAAAAACATATCAACTCAACAAATTCACATGCCCAAACTACTCCTCTTGTATGTGTCACAGGCTTTATAACATGTTYTCATGGAACAACTCTGGGGTAGTCATTACTGCTTTGCCTTCCAGTCCCTRGCATTCAGGAACGCTTAAACTGCAACCAATTCACCTGTATTTCAGACTGTGTGGTTCTTTTCCCGAAGCCCTTCATAACATGAACTATGATGGCTTAGCATTCCAAATTGCTTTGCACATTTGTATTTCTGTCACACAAATGCAGTCTGTTTTCCATAGCTGTTTTACAGGATGAACAAAAAAAGATTTTCAGTATGTTTTTATAACACTCAGTTACACTTGCTCAGAGCCGGTGCTTGGCAAATACTAGATCGCGTGGAATGCTAATAATACCYGCCAGCAGATAGCACTACACAGCAACGTTTATTTTTCCTCAATCTTGGCAATGACAAAACAGATGGTTCAAGTTTAAGTGATGAGTGAACAGAGGAAAGTAACACTTCTCTGTTTTAAAGCCACCCACTTCCATTTTCCTGTCTTTTGGGTTTTCCTTGCAAGGTCAGAAAGGATCTTTGTACTCTTTACCGTGTTTAAGTGCACAGTGAGCTGATGAAAGACCAAAAAGAACATTTCATGATCTGTCAACCCTAACTTTCATGCAGCTAGTGTGTTACAATGTGGGCTTTGTAGTTCTCTTTTGAAAGCAGAATTATTTCATCGCTGAGCTGTGGCCATACCTCGGAGAGAGAAAATATAGCCAGAATAAGAAGTTATTACTGTAGAGCAAAAGATTAGTTTACCAGTCAATCACAATGCAAATCTATCACACAAGGACAAAGACAGAGACTCAAATGGCAGGTCAGAATATGATATCAATAGGAGGTTCTTAAGTTCCATTTTCTGCAGTTATTGCTACATGGGGTAGAAAGTTAATTTTCACAAGTAAGCTGTGGCTCTGGTAACACTGTACAGCCTTTATCAATAATGCATGCAAAGAGTTATGGAATAAACCATTATGGAAAAAAGAGACTAAGACAAAATAGYGATATTTTATGCCTAAATGACAGGACAAGCTAAGGCAATAAAGAATCTCATCAAACATATTTGTTGTAGTGATAATACTCAAGTATAAGCTCATGTTTTCCTTCAGTCGTTGGGATGTAGCAGTTTGGAGCACTTAACAGCTCCCTTTGCTGGTAACAAGCAAGAAGTGCAATTTGTGTGCACGGAAACCGGTGCTGTTATAGTATCAGGTTTTATTTAATGTTGCAGGCAATACGTACTGACTGCTGGTTTCAATTATGATATAGTAGGACTCTTTAATAATTCACCGACCCAAAGGAAAAGTAGCATTAGAGTATCAAAAGAAACAATGAAACAAATGCATCTAGTATAAACTTATTAAACAAAATGAATCGAATCAAACCCATATACAATTTGATTTAACTTTTCATTAGGATAGCATGACAAAAAGCAAAGCAAACAATTATTCTATATAAGACAGCCAAAATAAGAATGACTGAGAAGGATGTTTTTTCTAACATGTACTACTACAATGTCTTCTCTGATTATACTATTAGTTTATGTAGATTATGCTTTTGACATTATGTACAGTCATTAACACAGAATTTTCCTTAATGTTTCTTATAAATGAATGTTCCAAGAAGTTTTCTTTCTCAAAGAAAAAAATAATTCTCCTTGAGCATAGAGACAGAAGTGGTAGGACATGGTATAACTGATATAGCCTCTGGCTTATACACRATTCTAGGTCAAGAGCAATTATTTTACATAAAAACCTTCTTAGGATGCAGCATATTGTTAAAATCCATAAAATAAAAGTTAGCCAACATTTTTACAAAATATTCAAGTGAAATGTTTTCCACAWAGAAGCTTAAAGGGAGGGAGAATCAAGGCAGATCACGTGTGGGCCCTCCACACTTCTGTAGGAGAGGAAGTAGTAAAAGGCTATAAAAACACCAGAATAGCATAAAGTTTCACTTCTCCCCYTTTTTCAGGTTCTGTGGTTACAGAGCACTCATTCTTCATCCTCTGTGTATTACCTTATCATTAAGTTTTCCTGGTGGCTAAAGGTTGCATCCTTTAATCTTTTTGTATAGCTTATAATTTACATTTGTATTTCATAACCTTCCCAAGATTAGTGTATTGTCACTTCCTTTGAACACATAACCTAGCCTGTTCTTCCTAAGATGCTCATCTTATTTGCACAAGTAGGTGCTTAGGAAGGGACCCTAATACGCCCCAGTACCTAGGGAGGTCAGGAAGGAGATGGAACCAGGCTCATCATGGTGCTGCATGGCAGTGGGAGGATGCGAGGCAGAATTATTTTTTTCTCTGAGAAAGAAAACTTCTTGGAACATTCATTTATAAGAAACATTAAGGAAAATTCTGTGTTAATGACTGTACGTAATGTCAAAAGCATGATCTATGTAAGTTGAAAGAGGAAAGTTTCAAACTGGGTATAAGGAGAAGCTTTTTCTCCATGAGGACAGTCGGGCAGGTTGCCCAGAGAGATTGTRCCATCTGTGTCCTTGGAGGTTTTCAAGATCCAGCTGGATAAAGCGCTGAGCAAACTGGTCTGACCTCAGAGCAACATCTGCTTTATGCAAGAGTTTGGACCTTGCATAAAGGTCCAAAAGACCTGCTGAGGTCCCTTCCCTCTGAATTATTCTATGACACTGTGATTCTTTCTGACATTAAGATAGAGATTAGATTTAGTTATTTACATATGCAGTCATTATCTCTCGTTGAAGTCAATGGAGAACCAATGCTTGATTCAGTTGCTTGCAAAAAGGTATCTGGTATTATTTATGCTGCTCCAGGGTACCTCAGCTGGCTTTCATCTGCCTGTTCAGATAGGAGTAGGTCTTCCAGTGGTGCTAGGTTATATCTGCTGGCTCCAAGTGGTTGTCTTAGACGCAACTGTGCATTTTAGAATGGCACTAAATGCTGTTTGCTACTGAATCATATCCCTGATCACCAGTGACTTCACCGAGAGCTTAAACATGAGCCCATATGCAACATCTGCATACAGAAAGCTGCCTTTAGATGACAGAACCCCAAACTGGACACCATCTCCAAATTCTGGACCTCARGGTAGCACATACACTATGTTTAAACTTTGATTATACTCAGTTGCCTTAACATAGTTACCCAGTGCCCTTTCAGATACATTAGAGTATCTGAGACATTTCTGCTGGGCTCTCTGGGCCCTGTGGGTCCTGGTAGGATTTATGGAAGAGCCTGGCATTCCTGGAGTGGAAGTTGGAGGCAAGTAAGACTCATCCAAGATATCTAAGTGGCACTGAATGAAACATGCCCCAGATGTTTACATCTGGCCTACTCACCAGGTATTCACTCWGTTGTCAGTGGAGAGAAACAAGCACCTTCTATCAGTGATTCAACTGCATTCAAGGATGCCGCATTTTTTGTCTTCCTTGCTGATGACCAAAATTCTGTGTGCATCTAGCATAAGAAAGMAAGCTAGAATTTTCTTTCACGCCTACCAGACATCATTTGAACAGGGAGAGTTCATAGCATGCCTCATATGCTCTGTGGTTACTTGGCAGATAAGTAAATAATTTGCTATCCTTTGGTTTCCTTCTTGCTTTGGTTTCACCCTTGAGTTACAGGTATCCATTCGATTTTTCAAAATCTGATGTTAGGCCTGTTCCTATTATTATACAAGCAATGGTCAAGAGAAAATGACCAAGTGAGAGGCTTCAGTTACATGTGCCAAGTGAGAGGCTTCAGTTACATGTGACAAGGTATTACGTATTCAGCACTTGTGAATTCAAGCTGTGCATTAAGGCATATAATACTGTGAATCTACATTAGAAAAAAAATGCCATTTAGCTTTTCCCATGTTGATCTGTGACTGCCCACAGTGAGATCTGTTCAGGTTGCTATCCAGCCATAGTGTTAGTACAAGATGATCGCCTTAGGCTGCCTTCATAGTCACTGGAGAAACCATGCAATCTTCAGGTACCTCGGCTGCCAATTCAAGGTAAGATAAATTTCTTACGGAAGTATCTATTTCCCCTTGATGACAGAAATGGGAATAGAGGACAACTAAGTTAGGCTAACTGTGAGACATCTAAGTTAGATCTGAATAACGTTTATGTTTCTTTCATATTTCCTCTGCCATTTATCTAGTTCCGGTGCTGAGGGAGGGACTTTTCTGATGCAGCTTCCTCAACACAAAGGCTGTTGCGTGTTCTGTGGCACACTATTCATTTTATATCAYCACCTATACTGTAATCAGCAGTTTGATTATTGTTTTTTGCTGTTTTAAATCAGGCATCCCCTCTCTGTGACTTTATTTAGTGCTTTCATATTCTCCTAGTTTGTGGTCTTACACTCACAGTTAACCAGATGTTTGGGGGATATACTGTCCTGCAAACTGAGCTTCGTTTATCTGTGTATGCTGTTGTAAACACTGTTTTGGTGAACTAGTTTCTACATTAGCATACAACTCATACAGTGGTACATACCTTTTTTCAAAGAGAATCATTTCAGAGACGATCTTCATACCACTAGATGGCAATATTAGGTAAAGTACAATTATGTTGCTTCCACAGACTCTAACCTAAATAGACACATGTAGCAAGACAAAGGGAAACCAGTTTCAAGAAAAATAGTACTGTATTTCCACACAGCATGTGTTGCTGGATATCTGTCATGTGATAAGATAGCATTAAGCAAAAGATTTTCACTTTTCCTTGTGGAGGAGGGATTCCTTCTGATCATTTTCTTATTAGGTACAAACTACCTTTCTATATCTTGTCTTTTTTTGCTTGAATGCCAGTTATGTGTCTTGCATAACTCTTTGCAATGCCTTCTTGTCTGGAAGTTCTTGTATTCAGATTATTTCTTTTTGTTCATTCTGATTTGGATCACTGTTCCTATTTCATAAATGAATTCAGATCCTGTAGAGTAAAGCCACTACTATCGATTGCCAGTGCAGCCCAGCAGTTGCTGATATTTGCAAGGTATCTGTGTAGACAAACACAGAAAGAGCCTTTGCCAAGGGCCTCTCTGTGCAGTCCTGCAGGAAGTAGCTCGACAATATTGTTCATCTTGTACTGTTTTAGCTTGTATTTTGTTTATTTGGGTTGAAACACAAGCTTGTGCCTGCCAAACCTTCRCTCCTAATGCTAGGAAGAATCCTGGCCAAATTACTGAGGATCCCCTCAGGTTCTCCACTCCTTCACAGCAATCTTTGCCTATATGTATAAACACAGATGGCCTGAAGGCAAAAGGCCTCTAACTATTTAATCCTTTTTCAAATATACAAATCTGAAATCCTCATTTCTGATTTTCTTTGGGGAGAGGCAGGGAGAAGATTCTGTGAAAGATGAAAGCAGGTGAACAGAAGATAACCTGAAAGAGAGAACAAGTGAGGTGTAATAGTTAGGAGTCATTTAAGATGGCTGGAGAGCCRTCAGAAAGTAATGATAAGGCCCCAGGATCAAAGAATCACAGAATGGTTAAGGTTGGAAGGGACCTCTGGARATCATCTAGTCCAACCCACCTGCTCAAGCAGGGTCACCTAGAGCATGTTACAAAGGGTTGCATCCAGGCAGGCTTTGAAKATCTCCAGAGAAGGAGACTCCACAACCTCTCTGGACAACCTGTGCCAGTGCTCCGTCATCCTCGCAGTAAAGAAGTTTTTCCTCATAYTCAGGTGGAACTTCCTGTGTTTCAGGAACACAGGAACTTCCTGTGTTTGTCCTGTTGCGTGGCACCACTAAAAAGAGTCTGGCCTCTGGACACCCCCCTTAAAGGTATTTGTAGACACTGATAAGATCCCCCCTCAGTCTTCTCTTCCCCAGGCTRAASAGSCCCAGCTCTCACAGCCGTTCCTCACAGGGMAGRTGCTCCAGCCCTCTGATCATCTCTGTAGCCCTATGCTGGACTTTCGATCCAGTAGCTCCATGTCTTTCTTGTACTGAGGAGACCAGAATTGGATGCAGTACTCGAGATGTGGCCTCCCCAGGGCCAAGTAGAGGGGCAGGATCACCTCRCTCCACCTGCTGGCWACACTCCTCCTGATGCACCCAAGGACACCATTGGCCTTCCCGGCCACAAGGGCACATTGCTGGCTCATAGTCAACTTGTYRTCCACCAAGGACTCCCAGGTCCTTCTCCACCGAGCTGCTTTCCAGCAAGTCAGCCTCTAGGCTGTCCTAGTGCATGGGGTTATTCCTCCSTAGGATGAGTCACAGGATTTTACTAGCCCTCAGGGGAATATTGGGGAGGTCAAAAAAAAAAGACTAAGGGAACTTCAAAGAGGTTCATAAAATCAAGGGAAGAAAGAGTAWTGTAGGACACGAGCAGAGAAAGTAGGCATTAGCTAGATATGATCTTATAAAGCCTGTTAACAGCCTGAAACATCTGTTCAAGCATCAGTCTGTACCTTAAGCAGCTGATACAGAGTTCTCGCAAAGTTGATGTGTGCCAGTGTGTCAGTGCGAGAGCTAGAAGTTTTTCTCTGATACTGGAGTGAGCAAGAGTGAAACATCAATAATTTTCTCTGGAGCATCAAAAAAAGGCTCCTGAGTGAGAGAGATCAGTTTGCACTCAAGCTGAGGCTGATAAATGAAGGAAAAAAATCGTATGTCCCTTAGAGGTCTGTTCATATTCTTGTTACTGACTCCGCCCCTGAAGTGCCATATGGTCTTTATGTTAGTAGCCAGTACTGCTGCACCCTTTCTTATGCCTTCTGCCTTGAAAATATACAACCGATGGGGACCATTTCGGTACGGGTGTATAGAGGTCTTAACGTAAAAGGATCCGTATCTCATGTGYAGAACCTTTACCTATTAATACCACCCAAATAATGGATACTGCTAACAAAAAAGATTGGTCAAAGGGGATGTTCTTCAGAGGTGAATTGTAGAAAAACAGGAGACATAAATTTTCTTATGGAAATACAAAGGTGTTTCACTGCAGTCGAAACATTGCAGAAGAAAATGTCATTTTGATGACATTTCTAAAGGGTAGAGAACAAATGAATTATTTCCTCTCTCACTTTGTTTCAATAATGTCAAAATCTTTTACTTTTTTCTGTTTAAATATTTCATTTCAATAAAATGAAATACTTTCTATTTTGTCTTTTATTTCATTTTGTTGTTTTTTTATACTCCTTTGTACATTGTAATATTTTATTTCCATCGGATCTATTTAGGATTTTTGGTAATAACTTTTCCAACCTTGTCAAAATCAGAATTAATATTATCATAATGAAATAACTCAGTGTTTCTAAATTAAAAATTGCCTGCCTTTTTACTCTGAAGAAAATATGAACTTCCAGGTTAAAAAAAATCTGACAAACCTTAGTTCTATCTGGAGACCATTTTAGAAAATTCCAATATAGAAAGCATTAACACACTCTGCTGTTTTCAATTATTCCCTGGGTCTACATTGAATTTAAACCTTATGTGAATGTCCCCTATATAATATGAAATGATTACCARCCTGGATAAGGAAGTAAAATGTCAGTTGTGGATAGGACTGCAAAATGAGGCAATGGACTGATGATGGTGAAAAGGTTGAGGCAAATCACTATTAGCCTACCAGCCTAAATGGGTCACTATTGAAATATGGTATAATATCACATCGTAAATCACTAGGGCACCTGCAGAGTGTGATTCCATAGATTCTACAGTATAAAATCCCTTCTTCAAGAGGTACTTTTTAAACTGGATTATTGCTGGATTTGCTATAAAGTGCACCACGCGTCAGTTCTATTAGCAAAATTCAAGGGGCACAAAAATGCAGTGCTAGGTGGAAAACAGTGACTGATACTGGAAGCCTTGGTTTTGTCACCACTGAAGGCTAGTGTGGACCTTAATGGAATAAATGTGCAAGGTTTTCTACTGAGCTACTTCTGCATTAATTATAAACCACAGCAATCATCACAGTTACAGACTTGGAAAAAACAAGCAATTTTTTTTTTTTTTTACAACAGGTTTGGCTGCTGGTATAATTTGTTTGGCTACTCAGATCTTGTATTATCTTTTTTCTGTGGTCTTTTCTTGACTATTGTTTTTTTTATTTCGTAAGCACTGATAAAACAATGCACCGAATTCTGCAATCAGCTGTAACTAGGAATGTCCCTTAACATCTAGTTTTTTTAAGTATTTTCTTACAAAGACCAAGAGCAAAGGAGGTGTTATATTCCAGCAAGTGAAGAGTGAAGCTATGATGACTACAGCTGAGAGTCACAGACCCCTGCTTTAGATCACAATATCAGCCGCAGGGCTGTGAGCAGGCTCTAGAGAAGATCCATCGTGTCCCTCTCCTAGGCATTCATCTGTAGGGACATCACAGGTAACTTTGTACTGATTTGTGGAGAACAGTTTCTGGGGTTTTTTTTGTTTTGTTTTGTTTTTTCTTCTTTGAATGCTTTTCCTATGAGGTAATTGGATAACTCTTCACCTAGARTAAAACAGCATAACTTATGGCAAAGCAGCGTATCTTAAGACAGATTTTACCACAYCAGGGATTCTTAGTGACTGAACTCATTCAGGAGAGTTCACTTTTTAAATTCTAGCTTGCCCAAGTATGCCAACAAGGCATTGGGTCAGCTTAGCCAGTACACAAAGAGTATGTCAGCAAGATATAACAAATGAACCCATTGAACATGTTGCATTAAAGAATTCATGGAAAGCTGAAGAAACTAATCCCATCAACAAATTAATACCATTTCTGCTAAGCTGTCTAATAAGAGAAAAAAATCAGAGATTTTTTTTATTTTGTTTTTTACTAAGGGCCTCTCTACTTTTCTTACTATTTCTTTAGCTCATCTCTCCACAGAGAGCTTTTTCCTTTTCAGTGAAGAAATTTCATTTTAGAGGACTCTATTTGGCAAATTCTTCATGGAGGAGCAAAAAGAGAGGAAAGTAATTTTGTAGTAAAAAGCCCTTATTCAGCAGAGGCATACATACCTCAGGAGCTACACAAGAGGGTTTGAGGTGCTATCAACCCCCTTTGGATTTCTAATTTCATCAAATTTGGTGTCACAAACATTTAAAAACAGCTGTTCAATTTCTGTCTACACTGTTTGACCACTGCTGCTGCAGGTGTCAACGTTAAGTCTAATAAGCTCAGATAGTGCATTTGTTTTTTGGACATCCCAAAATTTACTTACAAGACCCCATACAAGAGATTCTCTCTCTACATGTTTCGTTGTGGAAGATTTCCAGTTCTTCCAGGTCTTTTAGGTGACCTTTGATTTGGGAAACAATTTTGTCCTGATGGGTTAGGATACATGGAATGCTATACTAACTTGGCCAACTTCTGATGCTTCTCTAATCAGTGATATATTACCACTACAAAGATCTCTAAAACATGAGAGAAGATGAAGCAAAATGAATCCTTAACTCAGTAGTTTTCTCCTTCACAATGTATATACAATTATTCTCAGTTTTAACAGGGCAAATAATGCCTCTTGGCAAACATAAGCAAAGGAAAAAGTTGCAAATAATGCCCTATTCTGATTCTTATTTTAGGAGAAAATATTTCGCTTTTTTTTTTTTTTTGATCATAAAGATTCTATGCAACCTACTACAACCATCTGCAAAAACCTAGAAATTTCTTTTTGAGGTGAATCATAAGGGTAAAATATCACTGAGGATTGAGTTTTACTTCCTCTTTCAAAAACTATTCACTTGTCTCATTTTCAGGAAAACTTGTATATCAGCTGATTTCCTGTTTCCAACACAYGCAAGGAATCCTTCCCCACCAGCGTGTGGCTGTGAGAAGAGAAGGAGGCAGCATGTGGGAAGGGGAGGGTGGTATCTGCAGCAGTATGACTGCATTATATTACTTCTGTTTCATCACCACAACATGTTYTGATTGCAAGCAGCTCATTAATAACGATGTGTGGTACAGTTGAATTGAATGTACATTTTGGTGTGAAATAAAGATATAAGGCATAGGGACAATTATATGTGTTTCATATAGTTTCTGTGTGAGTACAAATAATTGCTTTATTTTCTTCTGTGTATTTTTTTAATCAGGCTGAGCCACAGTAGGGGGTACTGCTTCAACTTTTCAATAAGAAAGGAGCTGCCTTCAAAGCCATGCCAGGTCCAGAGGGAGTCTCTTCCTGGGGTTTTGGAACTGGAGAATCTTTGAAGTTTTTTGGATTTTTACTTATCAGGTGGTCTTAACTAACACCAGTGTTTCCACGGAGCTGGAGTTGCACAGCATGGCAGGAAACTTACTTGCTTCATTTTCTGGAGTAAAGAAGCTACAGGAAAAATCGTACTTTTGCAGGATGATTATATGATTTATGGGAGTACAACAGTCCCATTTCAGCACCTGATACAGAATAAGAATATCTGCCAGATACCTGAATTAGTTAAAATCTAGCGTTTAATAGTAATAGAAAGATCTATCTGAATCCAGCCATTAGATGGCAGAATTGATTAAGCAATAACGGGCTTTTAGTGCTATGTAGCGTATGCCCCAAACCAGATGGTTTAAAGAATAGATACCAAGTAGCAGCTGGTGCTTGTATATATTCCCAAAATACTGTACCTGGCCTACCTGCAGGCACTTTGAACTAACAGAGACCACAGTATTTGTATATCATTTCCAGAAGCAGCACTTCAGGGACTGGGGATCAGAGCATCGATCAATGAGCATTGCTAGATCTTTTCTAGGCGTGTGTCTTTGAAGACCTGTATCTGTGTAAATATTGACCATGATGATACTGTCTGTCTACACATTTTGGCACTGGCACAGGAACAATCTGCTTGTGTGTTTCCCCAAACACCGCTGCTTTGAGAGATATCTGTTCTGAACTGAATCTGCTCAGCCAGTTGTTAACTACAGCTATCCATTTGAAGACCTTTCTCTGGATGTTAGGCAACTTCATCAAATCGCTTACTATCTGCAGCTAATTTCTGTTGGAGGTGATTTATAAACGTTTATTCTTTATAATAAACTCTTATTCTTGCATAAAAAGTTCTTMCATGTAACCTCAGTATGTTCAGACAGTGGAGCACAGTGCTACCAGAACTGAGGATCCCCACCCGCCAAAACCCACGTAGTTTCATGACCTCCTCCCCTTTTGTGAAGAAAAAATGTCATTAAAAAAAAGTGTCATTTTTAAACTGTCCAGAACACTATAGTTATTTCAGCATTAGCCTTCCAGTCTTACTCTCACAGTTTAAATTTTCCAGTACTCTAATTGCTGCTCCCAAACTGTGCACACTTATAGTGCCATAGGAAGATACCTTAAATTATTCCTTAGTGCCTGTCTGTAGTATTTCATATAGGCTAGCTCACTAAGGAAAACTATAAAAAGGGATKTAAACAGAATTTAGATCATTTACATCTAGACTTACTAATTTTGTCTGTAGAAGTAATATTGACATGTATGCTTCTACTGGTTATTCATCCAGCTGTCTGCACATGTTACGTCTATATWCATGATTAATTCCAAAAGAAATTTAAAAGATTGGAATTCCTTCTGCCAGGATTCAATATGGCGTATCGGTCTCTTCACTGTCTTTCAAAATATCAAGTYAGATGTTTATTATCCTTTCACCTACAAGCACATACAAATTCTGATAATTACCTGATGTGTTTCATAATTGACTTCGCTTTATCTCTTCTTCACAAGATATTCATATTCGTGGCGCCTAGCATTAAATACTTACTTCTGAACTTGTCACCATGGGATCTCTTCATAGTCAGTGGGAAGCAATCAGGATTGCAATATTTCACCAGCTATTTGGACAAGCACTGGATCCAATCTATATCTGCTCTGGTAGAGTGAAATAGAATCAACAGATGATAAATATTTTAAAGGTGACCAAAACACTGATACTTGTAGAGTTACCGCTAAGGATGCTAATGTGTATTTACATTAAAAAACAGTGGTCAGGAATCACATTAAGTAGATGAAGAAACATAAAAATATACTCTTAATAACAAAATGTAACAAAAATGTATGAAATGTATCAGCTTTTTTTTTTATTTACCTACATGATGATTAGACTTTCCTGAACAAATGATTTGACTGAATCTGGTAGGCCCAAATTTTGCACTAAAACAAGCAATAATATAAATCACTAGAATACTACTTCTTTAATTAGCTTTGGTATATTTTAAGGACTATTTCCTCTCTGTGTCTCAACCTTGATGGTTATTTTGGTGTGGATGACATTAATACTATCAATTTAATCACYGAAAGAGCAGAAGAGCCTCACTCGTAAATTCTATTATTACCACTTTAAACTCTTCTTTCCTAGCTGTTATTGCTGGTAATCTTGAATAACTCAGAAATGGACTTATTTACCCTTTTACTGTGTTTGTGTTTTATTTGTTTGTTTTTAAATCCACAAAGAAATACTTTGCTGTAAAGAAGATACAAATTGATTTTTAAAGCTTACTTTGACAGTATTCCCTTTATTATTATTTGCTATACACTGTAAGTCAGYACTTGATGCACCACATGAATTTCTAAAGACATGCCCTAAGCTGCCAAAACCTTTTTGGTATACACATCCTGGTTATTTTCTTAATTATATTTCTTGCTAGTTCTCTAAAATTATAAGTCAACAGCTGCCAACGGTGTGTATCCATGAGATACYGTCTTTGGTTTGGTAAAACAGACAAGCTACAACATATAAGCCTGTTACACTCAGCTTCAAAGGAGCATCGCAAGTGGTGTGGGATTTTCACTCTGTAGCTATGATAATGGGCTATGGCTTCTCTTTCAAAGGGAACTGTGTTCAGTGAGCCACTAAAATACAGTGAAAAAAAATGCTCTGATAAGTTTTTGTATCAATAGCTATATAACATTTTTTCTTTCTTGTTGTATGATATTCTTACAGACAAACCTAAAATGAGTTGCAGTAATTTCAGTATTTCTGTCCCCCCCTGAACAGATGCTCTGGAGGGCTTTATCCAATTTTTCTTACATACTAGGTCCTGACTATGCTATTTTCAGCACTCTTATTAATTTCTGCTTCTATTCTGCTCCATAGGAGGTTATAGTGTCAGTAATTTGTTTCTTGTTGAAATAATTAGAGAAATGTTTTCAGTTCTCAATATTTTGCAGCCTAAGGACAACACAGGACCAGTCAGGTTAGTGCATTGCTTCAGGTAGCTGATATGTAAAATYAAAAAAAGTAAGCCGTGTTGATTGGGCCCACATGGATATTTCGTTCTCTGGGTGGATGAACTGAACTGAACTTCTAGAATCAGTGTTGATATGGATAGTTACAGTTCCAAATTCAAAAATATCTTTCAGATAATCTGTGCAATATTCCTTGAAAAGTCTCTTTTTTAGGGAAATTACTGATATTAAAATAGAGTTTCAAAAGTTGGTGAATGTTTGTAAAACAATGTAAAAAATAGTTTATTAAGTATTTACTTTCCTTTGAGTGGTATATACATGCTTTGGTTTATCTTAATATTCAAAGGTTTTTCATAGTTATTTAGACTTTAAGTTCAAAGCAGATATTTTCAAATAGTTTTTATACATAAAATATAATTATTCAATTTAAAACAACCCAAAAGATTGGAGAGAGAGAGAGAGAGAGAGAGTTTTGCTGATGTTCAACAGGAAATGCATCTAGATAAGCATTGACGCTAAGAAAAATCCTTTAGCTAATTTTGAGCTGCTTAAAATTCCTGGGAGTTTGATAGAATGTCTCATTCTAGAGACACTGACACTAACCAGCCATGCAGGTGGACATTATAATTTTATTGCTACTGAATGTATTGAAAGGTCTTTTTCTCTTCTTTTTTTTAATTGAAATTCACAGTTGCATAGTATTTCTTTGCTTCACTGCTTTATGTCAGGAATAAATTTTGAGAAACCTCATTGATTTTAGCGGATTTACTCTGGAGTTCAGGATACAAATGTAACCAGAATTTGTTTGTACTTTTCAAATCTATTCACTACAAACAGTTAAAGGTTCTCTAAATGTTATTGACAGATATTTTTTAGGAAACAAGCAATTATGTTCAACACAGCCAGAATATCACAGAATCACAGAATGGCTCCCTCCTCAAGCAGGGTGAACGTGTTAGACAGGGTTGCATCCAGGTGGACCTTGAAGATCTCCAGAGAAAGAGACTCCACAACCTCTCTGGGCAACCTGTGCCAGTGCTCCGTCACTCTCACAGGGAAGAACTTCCTGTGGTTCAGTTTCTGCCCATTGCCTCTTGTCCTGTCACACGGGACAACTGAAAAGAGTTTGTCCCCGTCCCCTTGACACCCTCCCTTCAGGTACTTGTACACATTGATCAGATCCCCCCTCAGTCTTCTCTTCCCCAGGCTGAAGAGGCCCAGCTCTCGCAGCCGTTCCTCACAGGGCAGATGCTCCAGCCCTCAGATCATCCTCGTAGCCCCACACTGGACTCTCTCCAATAGCTCCACGTCTCTCTTGTCCTGGGGAGCCCAGAACTGGACACAGTACTTGAGATGTGGCCTCCCCAGGGCWGAGGAGAGGGGCAGGATCACCTCCCTCGATCTGCTGGCAACACTCTTCCTAATGCATCCCAGGATAGAGCCTCTTACAGCAGATGCTGCACTACAGGTCTCAGGCTGCAGGGAGTGCTTGGAGCYTCTCCAGAAGGCCTGGACTAATGGTTTGCCCTCCTGCAAGAGGTGTACTGTTGTTGATGATTTGTGTCGTCAAGTCAAAGAGTTCCAGGATGAAGTCAGTAGACTGTGAATCATGCGAGAAAGTGAGCAGGAGATAGGGTGTTCTTAGAGACCATACTGMTCCCGGAGTCCCAATCGTGTCCAGCAGTGGAGTTGCTGGAAGGCTCTGTGAAGAGTGAAATAGTACAGTACAGCATGGTCGAAGAAGGCTGGAAACTAGTTGCTTCTCGAACACAAAGAGGAAAGACCCCTAATCCTCCTATAGACTTGGAGTTACAGTTGAAGAACAGGTTTAGTGCACTCCAAGATGAGGAGAACCTGGACCTGGCCTCAAGGGAAGCAACTGGGCTGTGTGACCCTGTGCCTTGAGTGACCACTTGGAAGAGGCGATGAGTGTTTGTAGTGCGTGATTCCATGCTGCGGGAGACAGAGGTGCCYATCTGCTGACCTGACCCCTCCTYTAGAGAGGTTTGCTGCTTGACGGGGACGAGGATACGAGATGCGTCTGAAAGGCTGCCAAGGCTTGTCCACTCATCAGACTACTACCCTCTGCTGCTCTTTCACGTGGGTGCTAACAACACAGAGAACAAACTAGAGACAATCAAAGAAGACTTCAAGGCCYTGCGYATGGTRGTAAAGGGTCTGGGAGCCCAGGTGGTCTTCTCATCCRTCCTGCCGATTATGGGGAGGCATGGGAGGAGGAGTAGGAAGATTTTCCAAATCAACAACTGGCTGCRCCGCTGGTGTTGGCAGCGGGGTTTTGGATTCCATGACCATGGAACATGGTTTGAAGACCAGCAACTGGTGGGGAGAGATGGGATTCACCTCACCAAGYAGGGCACATTTGCCTTTGCAAACAGGTTGGCCAGCCTAGTAAAGAGAGATTTAAACTAGGTAGGAGGGGGRRRGRGGGKTGTCATAGAGAGAGGGTAGGCAACAAAACACAAGTTGGGTTGGGGACCTCCAAYGGGTGCATGCAGCTGGGGATGTGCGTTGGGGACATGGCTATGGGGGACCCCCGTACACMCTKCCTGGGAAACCTGCAGGCATGACCACCTCTCTGAAATGCCTGTACACCAATGCACGCAGCATGGGGAACAAACAGGAGGGACTGGAGATCTGTGTGCGATCGCAGGGCCATGACCTCATTGCAATCACAGAGACATGGTGGGATAGCTCTCACGACTGGAACGCTGTCATGGATGGATATGTGCTTTTTAGGAAAGACAGTGGTGGAGGAGGTGGAGTTTCTCTTTATGTGGGAGAGCAACTGGAATGCGTCGAGCTCTGCTGGGGCGGGGAGGAGAGGAGGAGGCAGTTGAGAGCTTATGGGTAAAGTTCAAAGGTCAGGCTAGCATGGGGGACRCTGTTGTGGGTGTCTACTACAGGCCACCTGACCAGGAAGAGAAGGTTGATGAGGCCTTCTATAAGCAGGTGGAGGTAGCCTCACAATCACAGGCCCTGGTTATCATGGGGGACTTCAACCACCCTGACATCTGCTGGAGGGACTACACAGCAAGGCACAAACAGTCCAGGAGGCTCCTGCAATGCATTGATGACAACTTCTTGTCACAAATGGTGGAGGAGCCTATGAGGAAGGGTGTCCTGCTGGACCTTGTCYTWACCAACAGAGAGGGACTGGTTAGACATGTGAAGGTTGGGGTCAGCCTTGGCTGCAGTGACCACAAGATGGTGGAGTTCAGGATCCTGCAGGAAAGAAGTAAGGCAACAAGCAGGACTGCAACCCTGGATTTCAGGAGAGTGGACTTTGGGCTCTTCAGAGACCTAACTGGTGGAGTCTCATGGATAAAGGCCCTAGAAGGAAGGGGGTCCAGGAGAGCTGGCTAATATTCAAACATTACTTCCTCCAAGCTCAAGAGCGGTGCATCCCTATAAGTAAGGAGTGCAGCAAAAGGGGCAGGAGAGCTGCATGGGTGAGCAAGGAGCTCCTGGCCAAATTCAGACAAGAGAAGAAAGTACACAGAATGTGGAAGAGGGGACAGACWACTTGGGAGAAYTATAGGAATGCAGTSAGAGTATGTAGAGATGTGCCGAGGAAGGCTAAGGCCCARCTGGAATTGAGTCTGGCGAGGGATGTCAAAGACAACAGGAAGGGCTTCYTCAAATACATCAGCAGCAAGAGGAGGACTMGGGAAAATGTGGGCCCACTACTGAATGGGGCAGGGGCTCTGGTGACAAGGGATACAGAGAAGGCAGAATTGCTGAATGCCTTCTTTGCTTCTGTCTTCACTGCTAAGGGCAGCCCTCATGAATCCCAGAGCCTGGAGACGAGAAGAAAGTCTGGAGAAAGGAAAACTTTCCTTTGGTTGAGGAGGATATGATTGGAGACCTTCTGGGCAGGCTAGACATCCACAAATTTGTGGGCCCAGATGGGATGCACCCATGGGTACTGAGGGAGATGATGAATGTTGTTGCCAAGCTGCTCTCCATCATCTTTGCAAGGTCCTGGAGAACTGGAGAGCTGCCTGAGGACTGGAAGAAAGACAGTGTCACTCCAGTCTTCAAGAAGGGCAAGAAGGAGGACTGGTCAGCCTCACCTCCATCCCTGGACAGGTGATGGAACAGCTCATTCTGGATGTCATCTCCAAGCATATGGAGGAAGAGAAGGTGATGAGGAGTAGCCAGCATGGACTCACCAAGGGGAAATCCTGCTTAACCAATCTGATAGCCTTCTATGATAGAGTGACTGGCTGGGTAGATGAGGGGAGAGCAGTGGACGTTGTGTACCTTGACTTCAGCAAGCCTTTTGACACTGTCTCCCATAACATCCTCCTAGGCAAGCTCAGGAAGTGTGGGTTAGACGAGTGGACAGTGAGGTGGATTGCGAACTAGCTGAAAGGCAGAGCTCAGAGGGTCGTCATCAGTGGCACAGAGTCTAGTTGGAGGCCTGTGGCTGGTGGCATCCCCCAGGGCTCAGTCCTGGGTCCCATCCTGTTCAACTTCTTCATCAATGACCTGGATGAGGGGATGGAGTGCTTTATTAGCAAGTTTGTTGATAACACCAAGCTGGGAGGAGTGGCTGACACACCTGAGGGCTGTGCTGCCATTCAGAGAGACCTGGACAGGCTAGAGAGTTGGGCAGAGAGGAACCTCCTGAGGTTCAACAAAGGCAAGGGCAGAGTCCTGCACCTAGGGAAAAATAACCCTAGGCACCAGTACAAGCTGGGAGCTGACCTTGTGGAGAGCAGCTGTGCAGAGAAGGACCTGGGAGTGCTGGTGGATGACAAGTTGACCATGAGCCAGCAATGTGCCCTTGTGGCCAAGAAGGCCAATGGTCTCCTGGGGTGCATCAGGAAGAGTGTTGCCAGCAGATCGAGGGAGGTGATCCTGCCCCTCTCCTCTGCCCTGGGGAGGCCACATCTCAAGTACTGTGTCCAGTTCTGGGCTCCCCAGGACAAGAGAGACATGGAGCTACTGCAGAGAGTCTAGCGTTGGGCTACGAGGATGATCAAAGTGCTGGAGCACCTGCCCTATGAGGAACAGCTGCAAGAGCTGGGCCTGTTTAGCCTGGGGAAGAGAAGCCTGAGGGGGGATCTTATCAGTGTGTACAAGTACCTGAAGGGAGGGTGTCAAGGGGACGGGGACAAACTCTTTTCAGTTGTCCCGTGTGACAGGACAAGAGGCAATGGGCAGAAACTGAACCACAGGAAGTTCTGCCTGAACATGAGGGGGAATTTCTTCCCTGTGAGAGTGACGGAGCACTGGACCATGTTGCCCAGAGAGGTTGTGGAGTCTCCTTCTCTGGAGATGTTCAAGGTCCGCCTGAATGCAACCCTGTTKAACATGTTCTAGGTGACCCTGCTTGAGGAGGGAGGGATGATCTCMAGAGGTCCCTTCCAACCTTACTGATTCTATGATTCTATGATATCTGAATATAAAAGTGAGAGCGCCTTGGATTTGGAAAGTGAAGGTATCAGATGTTTCTTTAAYCTGTGTATAGAAGCTGGAGAGAGTTACTGTAATGTCTCAGCTGGAAAARAAAGATGTTATAATAAACTTATGATTTAGGATCTGATAGAAGCTATCTGATCTAGCTGGTGAGACTGAAGTGATGGGCTTTCCTCTATAATGTGTTAATCAGGGATAATTTGGATTAACTTTTCAAAGAGGTAAGGCAGTTTTGTCTTTAAAGAGGAARTCTAGGCTGGTAGGCAATAGTGAAATTCTGCAAAAAGACTCTGCAACAACTTGAATAAAACTTGATAAATGTGAAGAACTTTGCTGTGTGGGAATGAAGTCTTGACTCCTTGAAGAGATCTACAAAATGAGAATACAAATCAGAGTGCTGTCTGACTGCAGTATGGTCTTCTGGGAGATCACAGGTTATCTTTACGTACTGCTTCTTCATCAATAACAGATGAGCTACTATTCTTCTTACATGTCATTGCCCTTTCCTCAAAAACAAAAGGATGAAGTGGAGTACTAGGGGGAGGAAAGGGTGAGGGAGACATTCATGAGAAGGAATAATTGGATTACGTTTTTAAGCTACTCTTGTGTCAACAAGGTTGGTGAAGTCTATGTAGTCTTGTCTGATAGGAGATGAATAGGCTGAATAAATGGTTCATTGGCTAKAAATTCTTAAATGCAAAAGATTTAATTCACAGAACCATTAAAATAAAGAAAACCTGCAAATTAGGGGTAAAAAATGATACAAGCTAACCCTTTGATGGATAAATTGATGATATTCTGCTTCCTCAGTGTATTACCAGGAAACAAGTCTATCTGTACTCATACTATTGATAATAATTGAATGTGCAAGGTACTAAACAATGGCATGCCATTTTTTTGTACCCACCATCCATGTAAGAATTGAGAGGACAGAGAAAGCAATTTCTAACCAGAAGTTTGAATCATTCACTTTTCACTGGTCATTGCTTTCCAAAGTTGCATTTTCTGGAGAAAGAAACATTCTACATTTGATGTGACAGTAGACTGAAGTGCATGAGGCGCTTGACCTGATGACTTAAAAAAGATACATGTATGGGCTGATATTTCCAGTAGCCAAGTCCACAGTTTTTTAATGCAGAATCCTTGAAAATACATGCTGGTCTAACTGAAATGTCTGAAGAACAATAGATAGCACTGTAAGATTTTTCTAATATCCACTTATGCCATTCAGCAGACAGATTTACATTTGACAAAGCTGATGGCCTATTGGAATAGTGGTCAAAATAGTGACTGCTTCTTAATTTATACGTAGCTGTGGAAAGGGAAGGAGATATTATCATACTGTTTTCTGTGAATTGTGCCTGTAGCTGCAAAGTCTTTTGTGCAGTGTAAAGGCCTCTGTGAGACTGATGCCCATTCATATATTAGCTGAAATGTGTGGCATTTCAAAAGGAATCGGCGTAATCAAGACCTTTCAGAGGTTCTTCACTACACTGAAGTATGTAGGCATGCTGGTTGCCCTGAAGCTGATAAGGATTTTACACCCAAACCTCTTTGGGAATCTTGCTTGTCTTTCGCTATTTTCCATGCAAACTAAAAATAATTCAGTGATTTTAGATCATATGTTTATTCTTTCTTTTCTGCTGATATTATTTTAATTTGATAAAAGCTACAGAGACTGAAAACACAGACCAGTTTTTCAAAAATTTGAGGTAATTTTTATATAGACACAATTATTGTCATCTTCCCAAACTGATATAGTTTCTTCTACAAAGAATTCTATGTAGATCTATCTGAAGTGAGCAGCTGCTTTTAAAGGAGATCATAGCCTGGTGACACAGTGGTGCCCTTGTTTTTTAAAGTGCTTCTGCTCCTCATAAAGCTTCTGGGTTTTTGAGCATTCTTCAAGTAAAATATTAATCTGAATAAATAAAGCCAGATATAGAACTGAAGATCGTCTGGAGTAACTGAGCTTCCTCTGCGGAAGAGAGAAGGGAAGATGAAGGATACAGGGACCATTGCTTTGTCTGTAGGAGTGGTATTCGTGGTACATGGAACACAACCAGAAGGAGGCTTGAAAAAGCAGTTGGAAGCGCTTCTTGAAGGAAGAAGGAATTTCAGTGATATTAGCCCATGATCTATATGTACATCAACATGCGTCTACAGGTTATATGAATAGGCTTATGCATGAGTGTTAATATCTGTTAATGTTAACATATATACATTTTAAATGTATATTTAATATATAGAATAATCTTAATTTCATCCAAACATACTAGGACAAAATATATGTGATTTTTTTTGTCTTTGGAAGTTTTATTTGGTATTTTAAATGTTGCTGCACTGCAGAAAGTTGCTTCTGTCTTAGTAGTTAAGGAAGTTAAGGTCTTAGTAACTTTTCAATGAATTCACTGACAAGACTCCATCTTTGACTCCATTGGCCTTTCAGTACAGAGACAACCTGAGCCAGAACACCAAGAAGCGTCACAAGTATTTTTGGTAGGACTCTTCTCCTCTTATATAACACTATATTTGTGACATTTGAGCTATCCAGGCTATACCACTTTTGTAATCAATAAAGAAAAATACTCATTTTAGGAATCATTAAAAACAGTTTATTTTAACCATGAGATTAAAATGATGTCTGCTCTAGATCTGCTCCTATCCTTCTGTTGTCTGTAACAGAAGCCTAGATGACTAGTTCAGATGTGGACATGAAGAGCTTGAGTCACTTGCCAAAACATGGGCTTCTGTGGCCATTTGAGATGTTCTAGGGTGTCTGTATGGAGTTTAATGAWATGACACAGGACTCATGATAGACCTGGTGCCTTTTTGGGCAAACAATTGGAAGCTAACCAGGATGTCTAAACTGTTATGATCATACAGTGTCTCAAGTGACATTAGGTTATATCTCGTTCCTGCTCTTTTTGCCTGTTCTCATCATTACACRGATTTGACCCTAAGGGTCTGGCCTATGCTGACAATGTGTAAATGTGTAACCTGCTGCTTGAACTTGCATCTAAAGAGCAGGAACAGAGTGAACTAGTCCTCTGAATGTTTTTTATTGTCAATAGGAAGAAGATCCCTTTGAAGGTTTGTAGAGGAAGATTACTTCCACCTGTGTTTTCCCTGGTAAAAAGCGGCCTGTTCATCCATGAAGAAACATTTTCTATGATAATTCCGTGGATATCATTTAACACACTATTCAAATTTAGCTTATATAGAAGATTAACTCATGTGGGAAACAGCTAAAGCCTCGTTTAAAGGCTGAAAAAGTGAAATATGAATCTGGAAGTATGAAATACTGGATGTTTCACCAATAGTCTAACATTTTTTTAGCCTTGGTAAAACAGTAAAAGAAATTTTGTATAAAAAGTGTTGAAATAATTTAAGCTGTTTTCCAATGCTTTCATTAGGAAACCTATATGGTGTACTTTCTTTCCAAGCAGACTCTGTATCACCATAGTATAGAGGGACAAATATTTGAGATATGGCTGTACATTTATTTGTGTGATTTATAGCAATGTTTGCTGCAGCAGAAATACTGAAGTAAAAATCTTATGTGATAGTTCTGTGGGTTGAAATACTTGTCTTTCTGTTACTGTGCTGACATTGAGGTTGTCATTGTCTCTGAATAGTAGTCAGTTCAACTGATAGGCAAATAAAAAAATCAAAATACTCCATATTAGCCCATTTCAACCAGAGGTATAGACTTGAATTTGGTTTTGGATACCTACATCTCTTGTAAGCATCTAAGTAATGATACCACTGCTTTCATTACTACAGAAATTGCTGAATTTCAACATCTCATGATTTGAAATAGAGGAAGTGGGAGAATGGTATCACAGGACTTTGGATTATGTGTTAGATCTCTAAGCTGATGATATTTAGTGCATTCTACAGCAAGAGCCCATTTTTGTGAGTTGTCAGTGAATTGTCATGTGGTCAGACAGGATGTTTGTTTGCAGATTAGGAGAAGATGGTTTGACATGCCCAGACAGCTTGAAGGAAGATTATTTTTTGATTATGTGCAATATCAATTCCTAGAACCTCCTCTGAAGCTGAAAATCAGACAAGTGAATACATTTGTAAAAGCGGCGTGTAAGCAAAAAAATATGCATTCACCTGGTGTCTAATTTCAGGTTTTCAGGCTCTGCCCCAGCCTAGCAAATAAGACATTGTCCAGGAACATTCATGGGCACTGGAACTTGATCATCTAAAATGCTGAATTGTTAGAAGGTCCCTAGAACAGTTTTAAGCTGGGCCGGTTGCTGTTTTCTCAAACAATTCCCACTTTGAGAGTTCATATGGATTACGGACCATTCCTAGCAGGCAGGTTGAGCACAACCAAACTGCTTTGGATAGCAAGAGAGTTTTACATGCACACACTGAGGCAGCTCCATGTCAGCTGGCCAGTTCCAGGCAGCTTTAGTACTGCAAATATTTTACATCCTTTTCTCAGAGATGTTGCATGTACCAGCTCCATTTCAAATGTCAACTGCTTARCAAAACAAGTTTTCCTGACTACTAGGAGGGGAAATCTGAATTTGATTTCCTTATTTTTTCATTTGCTTCCTTTTCTTCCATGTTTAAGACACTGTGACATTCAAGCAGGAAAAAGAGGTAGCATCTCTGATGCTGCTGGGTTGCATTTAGAAGCAGCAGAAATATGCTGCTTCATGTCAGCCACAGTACATGAAATTCTAGAACTGAATTGCTAACAGATGATAGGCTTAAATTTAAGAAAACTACTTAGTAGTGTATCTGTTTTAGGTACCCTGTCTGAGATACCTTAGTGAGCTCTGATTTTTTAGAAGGAAGAAGCAGCAGGCTGATCAACATTTCTGAATATTGGTCATTTTAAGGTATCCTTAGTTAGGAAAAGATTTAGGCAAACAAAATATTAGGTTAGTTTAAACAAGTCCTAAAATCTTATTAGTTTTGTAGAAGGAATCCACATGTAGGTGCAACAGAGCCTTCATGATAGTTAGTGCTTTTGGTGATTTGTAACCATAACAAGGATTAAAAGAATCCATGTGGTCCAAGGACAGTATGGAGTATGGAGAAGGAAAAATATATAATGGAGCCACAAGATAGCATAGCAGTAACAATACTGTAAACTACTGTCTTAAAGCATTCTTTAGTGCAGTTTCTGTTTAAAGGAAGATTCAAAGAACCTTTCTGTATAAGTAGCATTTCCAAATTTCTTTCTAGATCATCTTGATGAATTTTTGGACGCTGTTCGTTGTTAGGAACAAATAGAGCACACATCAGCTTTATCCTAATCCTTAACCTTACACCTGACAGTGAAGAGCAAGCCTCTCTGATGCTCTGCAGCTTATATTTAATTTCTAAGAGCTTTAAATCTCCTGGAAATGACAAAAGTAAGCAACACATCTGTAAAATAGGACATCACTCAGATTCTCCCTGTTTTTGAATCACAGTAATAAAGGGAATATTTTCAAATAGGAAACTGTCTCTTTTATTTATAGATAGATATTCAGCTGGAAATAAGGCAACAGTAAAATGTTTCCTCCATATCTTTTTCACTCTATGAAAATAGGGTTACAGATCAATTGATTTGCCATCACAATCGATTAGGCGACTCTCCTGCTATCTCTGTTGTGACAGTAGACAGGCACTCATATAGATCTTTCATTACAGGAGTCACTGAAATGCAAAGGTTCATTGCATGCCTAAATGGCTTGTAGCTGACTCATTAGGCCATTAACTAATCATTAATATTGTTTAACCTCAAACCTCACAGATAAAATAAATTATAGTCACGTTATCCAAACAAAATAACCTTAATCTCCTTAACAAGTATATAATTATGTGAATTTATTCCCATCTGATCCCGTTGAACTGAGGGGTTCACTTTCAGAGCTATGAAGGGGAGATGAGAATACATCACCTTCAAGCTAAGTGATACTTGGAGTCAGGTGCCTCAGTCACTGCCACATAAATCTACAGGGTATGGACTTGCCTAGTTAATGCTCAAACAAAATTATCTTATGCAAGAAGTGCTTCCAGCTCAAACGAAATTATCTTACGCAAGAAGTGCTTCCACCTCTCACAGTATCAGATTTGTTCTTATTTGTTTTTAAATGTTTCTGCATTTCAGAAATTAGTTGCATGTATAAAATGGCCTTCCCCATCTCACTATGGTACTGAGGCTTCACACAGACAAACAGAATATAATAACGATAAGCAATAATTGAATGACAAGGCATTTTTAAATTTTAGTCTTAACACAATCTTTTCCTGATCCCAAATTCTGTATGTATGATGCAATGATCTGCCTAAAGTAGATCGCTTGTAGTGAAGCGAGAGTATAAAAATACCATGGCATATGTTCTGAGAACTAAAATAAACTTATGTTAGTGTGCTTCTCTTGGAACAACGCCAACTGAATCCTGGTTATTATCAATAATATAAACAAAATATGTTACAAGCTTTGTACAGAGCTTAAAATAAGAAGAAGAAGAAGAAGAAACCTTGTGTTACCACATTGCTGATATCCCAGCAGGTCAGCTATAATGAATGCAGCAGTTCTCACACATAATTTTTTATAAGATAACTTGCTTGAAAATGAGACAGTCAATAGACTCATTTGCAGGCACACTTCTCTGCAGGAAAAACAGCCATAATATAGTTTCCGTTGTTTCTTTTGAGTGTACAAAAAGTGAATGCTGAGAGAAGAAAAAGACAACAATAACATAAATTTAGTGGCAGATGTGCAAGAAGGGATGGAAATGGGGTAGCACTGGTAATTAGGGCTAGACATAAAGTCTACTATTCTCGCAGAAGCGTGATTACAAAATCACAAGCAGTATAATAAGATGGATACTTCAGTATATGAAAATCATCGTTGCAAATCGACATGGCTAGAAATATTGCCCTAGAATATCACCCTGGCCATGACAAATATAAGAATAATTTTATATTTTTGTTGCAGTGTTTAAAGCATTAACATCTCATGGAATATACAAGTTCAGTTGAAGGGTAAAATACGTGTCTCAAAATAGGTTAAGAAATGATTATGATTGAATATTCATTATACAAGTCATTCATTTTGTAAAATATCTGGTAGCCTATTAAAGAACCTCTAATTGTCACACCTCAAAAATCCAGTTGAGAGTTGTATTTGGTGGCGATCAGTACCACTTCTGTTCATCTATCCTTCCAGCAAGGGTGGTCTGAGAAACCAGAAATTTTGTATTTTGCAGCAAGGTGCATGTTATAAAAAGGAAACTAATGCCCAGGGCCAGGCCTTTCAAATGCATTTTAATTATTTTCAGTGCACTGTCAGGACTTTGATACACGCTCATGGAATCATGCAAATACCTCTTTTTAGAATATATGTCCTATACCCCAAGGCACTGAACAGATTGAAATACACATTGGTGAAGTTAGGTGTCATAATACAGTGGGGTAATAAGAGAATGCCACTGTATTGCACAATTAGAAATCTACTTCTAAATCTGCTGCTTAGCATGGCTAGGTTTTACATTTTTAAAGGAAGAAGTGTTCTGTTGGAGTTCTCCTAAGTAACGTTATTTGCAGGATGATGAAAAATACAATGCATCTTACAACTGTTAAAATCATTTAATTTCATGTTTATTCACTAGCCTGTAGAGTGTTTCCATTCAATATTATAGGATGTCTGCAAAAAAATTATTCAGTTACGTATCCGTATACTGAGATGAGAACACATGAAGCCAGGCAACTAGATACAGAAAGAAATATTAATTTACTTGGAATAAATCTATAACTTCTGCTACTAAACTGAATAGCTTTTTAGCTATGATGCTATGATAAAACATCTCAGAAAGGTTTTTAAGCATGTGCATAAATTTAATAAAGTGAGTAGGCATAGTAAACTCAGCAAGGACAGATTTACTTGTCTACTTGTTTCMTTGGCTGGAAAGCATTGGATCTAGTAATAGGAGATTAGCTGGAAGGATCTGAACGGAATCTGCTGAGATTGCTATTATATGACGTGGAAAGTTAGACAGATACCTTTCGAATCCCATATCAGTGTCTATGTGTCTACTGAGAACTAAACGTGAGTTTCCATGATAGCCAGTGGGGATCACATGCATAAACACAGGCACCTAGTGCTTCTTGAAATACTATAAAGTATCTGAGATAACCACACAGGCTGACTGATATGATGCAGGGCTTTGAGGAAACTCACACCAACCAGAAACAGCTAGAGGCCAAATGAATTTAAAATAACAGCACTAAGATACTACCTCAATAGTCAAATATTGACAGGCTGATAGACCATATTCAGATATAATATAGGAATATAGTTTTGGGAGGTTACTGACTGATCTGAAGCTAAGGTCGTGTTTGGACCTGGATTTAACTTTCTTAAATTTAGGAGTAGGGCTTGGGCTCTGATTCAGACATCMAATTTTAGATCTCTTCACCTAGGTGTCTCCATGTGAGCTAAAAGTCTAGTTCCCATTATAGCCTGGTAAGAGCTAGAGCTAGTCAGTACAGTCACCCAAACCTTAGGGTCCTTCAGCTGATCAGTCTAGTTGCCTAGACTTCAAGATCAAATATTATTGAGATACCTTAAAGTATCCCAGTTGGCTCCTGCTCTAGGAAGAGTGGTTGTCCCTTAGGTCCTGTGCCATATCTGTCCATATCCATGGACATCTTGGATACCCTAGAGCATCTCAGATATCATAAGGTGCCTGTGGTCAAGCATCTGAATCCCTCCACAGCGCCCCACTGACTGACACGGGAGGATAGACATTGAGCTCATACATACATTAGTATATGGAGACATTAAATGCAGATGTTTGAATCTGGAGCCGAGTCCCACCCACACTGGGTGACTTAAAATGAAAAGCCTGATCTAAATTAGATTGTTGTCTAGGATTTTAGGTGAGTTGCACGGCCCTTATCAAGCCCTTGCCTCTCTGTATGGGCAAGTCAAAGAGCTTTGTCACCTGGCGCAGGCTGCACCCCAAACTTTTAAGTATCTGAAATTACATCAGGTGGATTTGGTTTTAAATCTTTATATATAAGGGAAGCCTCTATTAGAGTGCTGTGATTTCTCATTACGGTGTTTAAGATATTATTGAAATCAGTTACATATGATACATATTTTGAATAATATATAARTTAGTTTAAGAACAGATTTCCCTTTAATGTTTTGCTCCCATTGGAAAATTTCACTGATACGCTTGAGGCGCTTGTGAGATGCCCTGCTGCCTACCACCTTACTGAACAGAGGATGTTTTCCTCCCTCAAAAGGTGTGACTTCCACCTCCTCAGATGTTGCTAATTCATCCCARCTGGGGAAGTCTTTTATTGAGCGGTTCCTAAATTATTTCCTAAGAGCAAATTTTTTGCCTTTAAATTTAACCGTCATGCATTTCGCAGACAATTTCCAGGAKGAGGATATATTAAAGCTTTCCTACAAGCCTTTTTGTCACTCTCATCCCTTTTTCAGAGTGTACAGGATGAACGCTCTGCTGCCCTACAAAGGATCTTGGTGCACGTGGCATCACTCACACAACTGAGCAGCACCTGTTTCAGCATCATGCGGAGTGGGTCCAAACATTGTAAATCATGAACTATAATCATCTCCAGTGTGCTTTCTCCAAGTTGCTCATATTCTTTTTCTCTTTTGAGAAAGTGGCAAAATATAAACAAAATGCTAGCTCTCTACTTCATCCCAAATTCTAACRAAAGTACTGATATAGTATAAAGAGAAAGTTGGATAAATTTGATGGTATCTCTTCAAAAGTTTGAATAAATAAAGTTAATGTGACTACTTGGATTACCTTCAAATTCAGATTGCCTGCATAAGAGAATTTTCCTGAAAATGTGAAAATGTACTAGTAATTTTTGATTTTAATATTTTTACATATTTTTTTTCAACAGTCTACTTTTGCAGCATTATTATTTTCCTCTTCCAAACAGAAATGCCTTCAGGCATTTTAACATACACTTGACTGTGAATTTAAAATGCCAAATAAGGCAAAGATTAGTCCAGAGAAATTTAGTTAATGGATCTGCAAATCAAAACTATATATGTCAAAAACAGAATCCAAAGGAGGCTAGAAATTAATATCTGCTTCATCTGATCTCTCATGAAAGGTGATACACTATAAGGAATGATGATTAAACAAGACTCATCTAGATTTTGACACACAACTTTCTGAATTTTAAAATAAATTCTTGAAGGAAACCGATGATAGGTTTGTCCAACTGGTAAGAGTTTTCAAAGAAACTGTCACACAATCCTCCCCTTCATTTCACTTTTATTTTACATATTCAGCTCCCAATAATTTTGACTCAATATTGTTTTGAGAATAATTCAAATATGGAATGTCAACCACTATATGCATATATTCCATAATTACAGATCTCACTATGTTCTTTGATAAACTTCTCCTGAATTTCATTTCTGAGGGAAAAAATGTGATGCTAGCACTTAAATGCCAAATTTTGCATGCAGGTTCTAGATTAAATTGGAGCTTGAAATTGCACTTGTAACTGAATATTCAAAGATTAATATWGTATCATTTTGACCTTTTTTTTCCCTCCAGGCAAGGTGGGCATGGTTGATAATGCAGTAATGTGGCTGTGGTCTTCAAATGTAGTTGTAAAACCATGTCGTATGTTAAGACTCAGCATGGATGGTAACCAAAAATGCAAAAGAATCTATTTAACTTTAAAGATCAATAATGGCTCCATATCTGAGCAGACTGGGTAAAGTGATTTATGTATTCTAGTGTTSCATATTCTGGCAATCAGCATCTGACCCTAAATGGAATATCTGTCACCATTTCTCACTGAAGTGCTTGTTTCTTTGTTACCTGGTCTACCATGCTCTCAGGAAGTGCTTTGACTTATACAGCAGGTTAGCAAAAGCATTAATTGCTTTGATTAGGAGTCAGTAGCATGGCCATGTTATTTTTCCAGGATTATAAGAACATAAGTGAAAATTATAAAAAATGGAAAATGAAAAGCACACGTATATGAACTTTTGTAACTGCTGTTTTTTAAAAGCAAATCAAATGTGATATAGTTCAATTGAACAAGAAGTACTATCCATAAATATAAACCTGTATGTAACTTACACCCTGCATTTTACTTTTTTCATTTATAAAATGAGAGAAAGTATTGTTTTGAGAACTCTTCCTCAGCCCATGGAAAAGAGTATCATTTTTATTATATTGATTTCATGAYGTCTTTTCTTGTCTTTGGTATCTTACAGCATCCATCTCTTCTCTACTAGCTACTCCATCACTTTCCTGCATTCATTGCTTTAATCCTCCATAAATACTAATCTTAAGCGATATGATGGTTCACTTCATTCACCACAATGTCTGTACTTCCTGTGTGTTAAGTTCTGCCACATCTTCATTAAGTTTCTTCCTGGAGCTCTGGTTCTTCTCTTAAGACAATAAGTAGCAAAATATGTTTGTATTGCAAACTATTGGGATTACAACATGAGACACAGTGTGGGCACAGGAGTTTTCTGGTATAGTACTTTCAACAAAAATATCTACTAAGACATTTATGCTCCTATCAGTGAAAATTAAAACACACTCAGCTGTGACATTTTATTGAGCTATTGTGTTTCTTGGGATGTCGCCCTAAACTTTCTTCACCTTTTGCTGAATTGAGTCCCTAAGGAGGTTCTGCAGTTGTACAAACTGTCTGTCATGTTGGGATGCTTGTATTTTCTTAACAGAAACTCAGTGTCTGTGTACTCCCACTTTTGTATTGTTATTTAGACTTTTTCAAAAGTGACAATGAAAAATACATTGCTATAAATTTTTATTATTAAAACCTAGGAATATCATACTACAATGAAGTTTGTTTCAAAATGTAGTTTTTTTTTTT
Source organism: Rhea americana (assembly GCF_003343005.1). Classification (NCBI taxonomy): domain Eukaryota; kingdom Metazoa; phylum Chordata; class Aves; order Rheiformes; family Rheidae; genus Rhea; species Rhea americana. Next base: position 13,696,550 of record NW_028186423.1, read on the forward strand.
GTTTGTTTGTTT